>NC_074671.1:20073498-20373498 GCF_029448725.1 Salvelinus fontinalis | reverse complement strand
CATTCAAGGGTTTATCTGTATTTGTACTATTTTCTACGTTGTAGAATAATAGTGAAGACATCAAAACTATGAAATAACACACATGGAATCATGTAACCGTGCTTCTACACCTGCATTCTAGCTGTTTGGGGTTTTAGGCTGGGTCTCTGTACAGCACTTCGAGATATTAGCTGATGTACGAAGGGCTATATAAAATAAACTTGATTGATTGATTGATGTAGTAACCCAAAAATTATTTTAAGTAGTCACCCTTTGCCTTGACAGCTTTGCACACTCTTGGCATTGTCTCAACCAGCTTCACAAGGAATGCTTTTCCTACAGTCTGGAAGGAGTTCCCACATATGCTGAGCACTTGTTGGCTGCTTTTCCTTCACTCTGCGGTCCAACTCATCCCAAACCATCTCAATTGAGTTGAGGTCGGGTGATTGTGGAGAACAGGTCATCTGATGCAGCACTCCATCACTCTCCTTCTTAGTCAAATAGCCTTTACACAGATGGGCTTAGTTCCACTAAGCGCAAACCAGATGGGATGGCGTGTCGCTGCAGAATGTTGTGGTAGCCATGCTGGTTAAGTGTGCCTTAAATTCTAAATAAGTCACTGACAGTGTCACCAGCAGAGCACCCCCACACCACCACCTCCATGCTTCACGTTGGGAACCACACATGCAGAGATCATCCATTCACCTACTCTGCGTCTCACAAAGACACGGTGGTTGGAACCAAAAATCTCTAATTTGGACTCATCAGACCAAAGGACAGATTTCCACCGGTCTAATGTCCATTTCTTGTGTTTCATGGCCCAAGCAAGTCTCTTCTTGTTATTGGTGTCCTTTAGTAGTGGTTTCTTTGCAGCAATTTGACCATGAAGGCCTGATTCACACAGTCTCCTCTGAACAGTTGATATTGAGATGTGCCTGTTACTTTAACTCTGTGAAACATTTATTTGGGCTGCAATTTCTGAGTCTGGTAACTCTAATGAACTCATCCTCTGCAGCAGAGGTAACTCGGGGTCTTCCTTTCCTGTGGCGGTCCTCATGAGAGCCAGTTTCAACATAGCGCTTGATGGTTTTTGCGACTGCACTTGAAAAAACTTCTTGAAATGTTCTGGATTGACTGACCTTCATGTCTTAAAGTAATGATGGACTGTCCTTTCTCTTTGCTTATTTGAACTGTTCTTGACATAATATGGACTTGTGTAACAGTATAACTTTAAACCGTCCCCTCGCCCCGACACGGGCGCGAACCAGGGACCCTCTGCACACATCAACAACTGACACCCACGAAGCGTCGTTACCCATCGCTCCACAAAAGCCGCGGCCCTTGCAGAGCAAGGGGCAACCCTACTTAATGTCTCAGAGCAAGTGACGTAACTGATTGAAATGCTACTAGCGCATACCCGCTAACTAGCTAGCCATTTCACATCCGTTACACTCACCCCCCTTTCAACCTCCTAGCCATTTCACATCCGTTACACTTGGTCTTTTATCAAACAGGGCTATCTTCTGCATACCACCCTTACCTTGTCACAACACAACTGATTGGCTCAAACGCATTAAGGAAATAAATTCCACAAATTAATTTAAGAAACCACCCTTGTTAATTTAAATGCATTCCAGGTGACTACCTCATGAAGTTGGTTGAGAGAATGCCAAGAGTGTGCAAAGCTGTCAAGGCAAAGGGTGGCTACTTTGAAGAATCTAAAATATATTTTGATTTGTTTAACACATCATTCCATATGTTATTTCATAGTTTTGATGTCTTCACTATTATTCTACAATGTAGAAAAGAGTAAAAATAAAGAAACCCTGGAATGAGGTGGTGTGTCAACTTTTGACTGGTACTGTATATTAGAGGGAGTAGTTCAAAAGACAGTCATTTAAGTTTATTCAAAATAATTTGAAGGAACACAGAGCAAATTGCATTGTATTTCACTGTTAAGGTGTACATATTAGGACAGCCCATGGACACTGTACAATGCGATTGTTAATCCTTACCCATCCAAAGATGTCTGCATAATTGAAACAGCTCCATTGATTTTGGTGCAGTTTTTGAAAGAATCAATGTTAGACGCGTTGATTGACAACACTTTAGTAAGCAGCCCCATTCCAAGTCCATCGCAAACTAGATGAGAATTACACAAAAACATTCAAACCATTGACGATCCAATGCAGCATTATGAGGTTAAGAAATGACACAGCTAGCAAATTTGAAAATAAAGTAAATTTATGTTGCCCAGCTTAACACAGACAAAGAGTTACATTTGCAATATTTTACCTTTCGGACAGATTCCGTCACACTTCTTGCACCTCCTGACACCATTCTCCTCCACCTCGTGTGTGTTGCCGCTGCACGTTCTGACACACGCCCCGTGGTCCGTCACCACATAGTTATCTATAATAAACAACCAATCATAGGTCAGGGGTCACCTTCACCAATCCAAACAATTATAGGCAAAAGTCTCTTCGCCATGTAAGTACAGCAGAGGGGGCGTATTCACTGAGGTGAAACGTTCTGAAAGAAACAATAGATAAGGTTGAAGTTGGAAGTTTACATGCACCTTAGCCAAATACATTTACATTTGGCCAATTCCTCTTGACAGATCTGGTGCAACTGAGTCAGGTTTGTAGGTCTCCTTGCTCGCACATGCTTTTTCAGTTCTGCCCACAAATTTTCTATAGGATTGTGGTCAGGGCTTTGTGATGGCCACCCCAATACCTTGACTTTTGTTTTCCTTAAGTGGAAGTATGCTTGGGGTCATTGCCCATTTGGAAGACCCATTTGCGACCAAGCTTTAACTTCCTGACTGATGTCTTGAGATGTTGCTTCAATATATCCACATAATTTTCTTTCCTCATGATGCCATCTATTTTGTGAAGTGCACCAGTCCCTCCTGCAGCAAAGCACCCCACAACATGATGCTGCCACCCCCGTAATTCACGGTTGGGATGTTTTTTTCTGGCTTGCAAGCCTCCCCCGTTTTCCTCCAAACATAACGATGGTCATTATTGTGAAACAGTTCTATTTTTGTTTCTTTAGACCAGAGGACATTTCTCCAAATAGTACGATCTTTGTCCCCATGTGCAGTTGCAAACCGTAGTCTGGCTTTTTTATGGCGGTTTTGGAGCAGTGGCTTCTTCCTTGCTGAACGGCCTTTCAAGTTATGTTGATATAAGACTCGTTTTGCTGTGGATATAGATACTTTTGTACCTGTTTCCTCCAGCATCTTCACAAGGTCCTTTGCTGTTGTTCTGGGATTGATTTGCACTTTTCGCACCAAAGTACGTTCATCTCTAGGAGACAGAACGCGTCTCCTTCCTGAGTGGTATGAAGGCTGTGTGGTCCCATGGTGTTTATACTTGCATACTATTGTTTGTACAGATGAACGTGGTACCTTCAGCGTTTGGAAATTGCTCCCAAGGATGAACCAGACTTGTGGAAGTCTACAATAATTTTTTTCTGAGGTCTTGGCTGATTTCTTTTGATTTTGCCATGATGTCAGTCAAAGAGACACTGAGTGTGATGGTAGGCCTTGAAATACATCGACAGGTATACCTCCAATAGGCTAATTTACATCATTTGTGTCACGCCCTGACCTTAGAAAACCTGATTAACCTACCCCACGCTGCATCTTGGTTCGACCATCCTTCCAACAACGATCGTTACAATTTGAGTCAATCAGAAGCTTCTAAAGCCATGAGATCATTTTCTGGAATTTTCCAAGCTGTTTTAAAGGCACAGTAAACTTAGTGCATGTAAACTTCTAACCCACTGGAATTGTGATACAGTGAAATAATCTGTCTGTAAACAATTGTTGGAAAAACGACTTGTGTCATACACAAAGTAGATATCCTAACTGACTTGCCAAAACTATAGTTTGCTAACAAGAAATTTGTGGAGTGGTCGAAAAAGTTTTAATGACTCCAACCTAAGTGTATGTAAACTTCTGACTTCAACTGTATGAAAGTAACAAATAGAGCACAATTCCCAATTCTTCCAGATATACATGTATGGTGTAGAACAGATGTTTGTCTGGCCATTCAGCAACGTTATGAGCAGACCCCATCTTTATTAACCCTTTGATAATGTAGATGGCCTTACGTGGGCAGTCCTTCACACAAGTGGCCCCGAACGTGTACTTGGCGTTAGGGTTGGAAGCCAACTGGTGGGTGTTGGGATTGTAGAGCATGGTAGGGGGGCAGGCATCCTTACATGTGCCATCATCCTGGAAGTCTCTACAAGCCTTTGAATACAAGAACGATAGACTACGATCACAATGAGTGTGCAATATCGCCAATGATATCTGGAACAGCCCAGGAGTGGGTCTGCCTGTTGTCTTTTTAAATGTGTTTCCTATGTGATTATAACTTTTGTAAGTTCTGAATTCATTGAAGTCAGACGAGTCTCTCACCAGACACTCTGTTGGCCTAGGGCCGGTACAGCCTGCAGCACAGTGTTCATTACAGCAGTCACTGGGTTTAGGACCCCTACACCTTCCAGAGCACTGCTCTGCACACGTCAGCTTGGTAACTGAGGAGAGATGGGAGTTGGAGAGGACCAGTCAGCAAAACACACCCATCACTGAGAGCAGAAAACGAGCAACCAACAAAATACTTGCAACACAAACAAAAGTTTCTACCAATATCATGAAAGAGAAATAGCACGTGATGTTTTTGTATCACTACTAATTTCGGGGAGAGAAGAATGACTCCTTACAGGTTTGACAGTTCTCTAGTCCTGAGGTCCAGCACGATCCATTGTAGCATCCCGGGTCACACTTTTCACCTGCAAGGTGAGGAAAAACCCTGCTTAACATCTGAATGATGTCATTCATAGAATACTGGTGTTACACATGGTTAAACCTGGCCATGCAAGTTTGGTTGTAAATCACAAACCCGAAAGCTGTATCATATGGAATAATCATAATAGTTGTGCAACATCAAATGAAAAACAACGACCCCAAAATGATTCCACTGAACACAAAGCAGAGAAGGATTCATTACTATACAAAGTGTTAATGAAGCTAGCATACTTACAGTAACGGCCATAGCTCTCCAGTTTGAAGTGCATACTATGGTTTATGTCCTTATTTACCATGTCCCACCACTGGATAGTTTCCACATTACACAGCAAAGGATTGTGGGCAATTTTCACACCTCCCTTGAGAATCTCTGTGCAAAATAGAAGGACACATAGATATGTTGTCTGGCCTGTGTAATGGAACCAATGGCATAGACCCAAAAATTCAAACTCCCAAGCTAAATCAAGCGCACCTCAAATACGTCAAAGTACTTTAAATAACAGAATCCGGATACAGTCACTGAAATGGACCTCCCAGTCACCCACTAACCTGTCAGTCCACTCAGCTTCAGCTCCCTCAGGCCCCGGGTGTAGTTGAGGGTCACAGAGGAGTGATTCTTCTCGTAGTTGGACGTTACAGTCAGGGCATACTTGTCAAGGAAGAGGGAGTGTCCTCGGATAAGACGCAGGTTCTCCAGAGGGATGCTGGCTGCCTTATTGAGGGCAATCAGAACGTATCCTCCAACCTCCTGAATGGACTGGAGGGAGAACATAGAAATGGATAGAAGTACGGAACGTGCCAGAGTTTGGTCTGGTGGTCATGCAACCTACTCTGGACTACGTTAACCTTGCAATACAATCATTGTTCAGTTGGTGGAATTAAAGTCATAAAGGATAGAAAAGCTTTATTCTGACTATTACACTCACATTGACGTTGAGTCATTTAGCAGACTCCTATCCAGAGTTACTTACAGCCAGTGCATTCAACTAGACGCTAGAAGCCACGGCAAGAAAAGTAATAAAATGGCTGCAACACTATTTTCTCTCAGGTCATTTTAGATCAGAGAGAGGGCGAGAAACTATAGGACAGGAAAGGTGGATAGGTAGGAAGCCACTGCAAACAAGGTATAGGAATCGAACCCTCCATCTCCTCACCTTGAGGAAGGAGAGGTTGTGGTAGTCCTGGATGTAGGTGAGCTCTAGGTTCTCCAGAACCACGGTACAGTTGCTGTACATCTTCACCAGGTTGTTGTAGTGGTCGTCTACAGTCGCCAGCAGCGTCAGCCTGTTGCTGATCCCCTGACACACTGAAACCAGAAGACAGAGAGGAAAAGTGTCACTATGGAAGTTGAGTTGCTAATTGTATACATCAAACTTTGGCGTTCATGTTAACTGTAGGAGTCATTTACATAATGATTCCAACAGAGTTCCACTTTTGGATCATTTAGTGGAAACTACATTTCCAAACAAATTTCTACTGAACATCACCATGAAACCTAACCTACTGTGGGCACAGTTCCACTTAGTGGTCTTGAGGTGCACGTAATGGTGACATAATGACTGTCAGTCCTGACATAAAGTGATATGCCATGACAGAGAGTCTCCACAACAGGTTGGACAGGTTCTGAGGAGATGAGAGGTTGATCTTTAACGTCTACACTGCTGCAGACTACACGCCAACCATGGAGGGATTTTCACCACTCCATCATCTGGAGGAGAGAAAGAAAGCTCTCCCACACATACACTTTGCTGCCCTCTGAAACCCTAAAATCATTGTGTCTCAACCGGCATAGATCGCTCAGATTTTTAGGGGGGACCTATAGTTAGTTAGTTAACACATGCTTATTTGAATGTACCTGTTCTTCCAAGGAGAACTGTTAAAGGGTATATTTCGGGAGGAATTGTGGATGGTGTGGAGAGTTGCGCACCGCCTGTGCTAGGGTATCTTGAGTTGAACGCGCACACTCACAGTTTTAGAGGCAGATGCTGTAGTCAGTGGGAGGTGAGAGAGAAGATGGAAGCAGCTGGTAAGGGAATAGACAAAGTCCCTGTGTAATTTATCTTGGGACCAGACAACAGGGCTCACAGCATGAGCACGAGGATGTAGCCAAACAAATCATTTAATAAGTCTGATATACTTGTGGTTCATATTAGTTTAGCTTAGCTTGTGGTTCATATTAGTTTAGCTCGCGAGAGCTTTTCAGAGAGTCATGCTGTGGTTAATAAAGTAGACAGGAAAGTCATTCTTCAAGAAACCGCTTTTAACTTAACAAGTTGCAAGCTCCTAGGTCTAGAACAATCATTATAACTACATTATAAGTAAAATCATAGGCCATAATCACTTCTTGACTAAGTCAAAACATTCGTGTGTAGGTATGGCTCCATCACCCTAACCTCAGTACCCCTCCTCCCCCGTTCCACTAAACAACTGCCATCATAATGCATGTGCATTGTAACGTGTAATAACATTTGACCCTTGGGTTGATTACACAGCCGTCGTATTTCATGTTCTGGCAGGATCACCTTTGTTATCATAGATTGTATTGATAGGTGGCTTTTTATTTACATCAAAAATAGAAGATAAAACTCGAAATAAAATGTTCTGGATGGAACTTTACTCTAACTGTACTTTAATGTAACTGCAGTACACATGCATATAGTATTAGTGTACATTGAGCTCCGTGTGTGTGCTTCTAAGCAGGCCTCACTCAGAGATGTCACTAAGGTAAACACAGCTGCACCCTCTCTCCCAGTTTTGTATCTGTTCCCCCCACGCTGCTTCAGTTCTTCAGGTCAATGTCATTCTGGGGCAATCTGACATCTGGAAGCACATCCTCGCCCGTAGTTCCTAAGTGTGCGTGCCTGTGTACGCTTGCCTGTGTATGTGTGTGCATAACTGCATATCTGTGTCCGATCTGCAGACTCTCCCTGCACTGCTATAGCCTGCACTACTGTAGAGCTCCCCTACCTCTGGATTCTCCACTCCCTGAAGGACTTGACCCTTAACCCTTTCTCCACACACTTCCTGTAATAGGATCGAGCTTGTTTCCTAAGTCTATCATCATCTGCGGTCATCCGGCCTCATACCCCTCACCCAAACCTTGTCATCCTCTCTTCCCACTCTTGTTCCTCCTCCCACAGACACATTCCCAAAGGAAAAGAGGGGGATGAGGGCCGGGGGGGTGGGTCGTACTCCTCTTGGAGCTCAATCCCTTTTACATGTGGCTCTACTCTGGAGAGAATGATGGGGGTGGACAGATGTTGGTGGTGTTAGTTTATAATAGAATGAAAAGAAAGTGAATGAAATGATCTCAGATGCTCCACAAATAATGAAACTTGATATTTTTTTATTTTGGGGTCGGGGGGTTCTAGTTACTGCCCAGTGTTTCCAGATTTCTGTTCAAGGTACTGTATTGTTTAAAGGGGAAATCAGCAGTTGTTACATCCCTTTTTGGACTTATACATTTATTATACAGTGCATTTGGGGAAGGATTCAGACCCCTTTTTCCACATTTTGTTACGTTACAGTCTTTTTTCTAAAATGGATTACATCGTTTTTTCCCCTCATACAATACCCCATAATGACAAAGTAAAAAATGTTTTTTAGACATTTTAGCAAAAAATAAATAAAGGAAATATGACATTTTACATAAGTATTCAGACCCTTTACTCAGTACTTTGTTGAAGCACCTTTGGCAGCGATTACAGTCTTGAGTCTTCTTGGGTATGACACTACAAGCTTGGCACACCTGTATTTGCAGAAGTTTCTCCCATTATTCTCTGCAGATCCTCTCAAGCTCTGTCAGGTTGGATGGGGAGCGTTGCATCACAGATATTTTCAGGTCTCTCCAGAGATGTTCAAATCTAGGCTCTGGCTGGGCCACTCAAGGACATTCAGAGACTTGTCCCGAAGCCACTCCTGCATTATCTTGGCTGTGTGCTTAAGGTTGTTGTCCTGTTGGAAGGTGAACCTTCGCCCCAGTCTGAGGTCCTGAGCACTCTGGAGCGGGTTATCATCAAGGATCTCTCTGTATGATGCTGCTGCCACCACCATGCTTCACCGTAGAAGTTACCTCCAGACGTGACGCTTGGCATTCAGGCCAAAGAGTTCAATCTTGGTTTCATCAGACCAGAGAATCTTGTTTCTCAAAAAAGGTTAAGGGGTCTGAATACTTTCCAAATGCACTGTATGCATCCATTGATTCTTGAAGAATATAACGTTTAAATGCCTAATGCGCTTAGTTCAACTGTCATACCACATCAGAACCCAAAATAGAACTTGTTTAACTCCAATGTTTGTAAACAAACACTGTTTAGCATAAACAAAACATGGTTAAATCTATAATTTTGATATGATGCATGGCCAGTCCTTGTATCCATAGCGCTGTCTTTGAATTTGAGTCTGGTAACATTTCTCTAGGCCCATCCCCCTGCTTTATACTGAAACAGTGGTGGAGATAATGCTTTGTTATTGTTTCAACTGCAGATAGTCACTTTGAGTAGTATTTTGATTTCAATAAAAATAAAAATAAATTACATTTATGAATATTGACAAATATAAAAAATAATATTGAAAAATATTACATTTTCTGATTTGGCCATTTTTTGTTTTATTATTGTTGAACATAATATACTCTACAGGCATGTCAAAGTTACAAAGTGGGATCTCTGCTAGTTTTAAAGTTATGGCCCATTTTATACAGATAAAGTTGCATTGTATGCAATGTAACCAATCACATCCTGCAAATCACCAGCACAGGGCGAGGATGTTGAATCAATTTTCACATTCACTCCTTTGGTAATGCTTACAAATCAGATCATAACTTTAAAACTACAGAGATCCCACTCTGAAACTTTGATATGCCTCTAGAGCACATATGTCAGAGTCAAGGCCCGCGGGCCACATCCGGCCCGCGAGAAGGTTTTTTACGGCCCCTGGGATGATCTTGATTTATTATTAGAACCGGCCCGCAGACCGCAGCAAGCCGGCAGCCCGCAGATCTTTTACACGCACCAATACTACATTTCCCACAATGCAACGGTGACGCACCGAGCAGTAGGCTGCTTCATTTCAATATTTATTGGCACAGCAGTCGTCAGCATCACAGTAAAATTAACTTTCAGATACCCATCAAAAATGGCAAAACGGAAGGTGGACACTGAGAACCGGGGGTTTCAAACAAGGTGGGAGTCGGAGTATATGTTCACGGAGGTAGCTGGAAAACCTGTGTGTCTTCTGTGTGGAGAAAGTGTGGCGGTACTGAAAGAGTATAATCTGAGACGACATTATGAAACGAAACACGCGGACAAAAACAAGAATATGGACATGGAACAAAGGCTACAAAAGGCAGAGGAATTAAAACGAGGCCTCAAATCTCGACAGGCTCGGTTCAAAAAAGCCAAATCACAAGGCCAGGCTGCTGTCAAGGCCAGTTTTATTTTGGCAGAAGAGATCGCTAAATCAGCCCGGCCATTTACGGAGGGGGATTTCATCAAAAACTGCATGATTAAAGTTTGTGACGAAGTTTGCCCAGAAAAAAGGCAACTCTTTTTAAATGTGAGTCTGAGCAGAAACACCATTGCCGAGAGAGTAGACCAGTTGTCCATCAATCTAAAAGAGCAGCTTGTGAAAAAGGGAAAAGATTTCATTGCATATTCCTTGGCTGTGGATGAGAGCACCGACATTTCTGACATTGCCCAGTTGTCAATTTTCATCAGCGGAGTGGACTCCAGCCTAAGCGTGACAGAGGAGTTTTTGGCTTTACGTCCTATGCATGGCACAACTACGGGGCATGATTTGTATGAAGAGGTGTCAAGATGTGTAAATGAGATGGAGCTGCCTTGGGAAAAACTTGTGGGTTTGACAACCGACGGAGCACCTGCGATGTGTGGACACAGGAGCGGACTGGTGGCGAAGATACGGGAAAAGATGCAAGAGGAAAACGCGACAGGTGAGCTGACAGCTTATCATTGTATCATACACCAGGAAGCGTTGTGCGGTAAAGCCTTGAAAATGGAGCATGTAATGAGCATCATCACGCGCACAGTTAACTTTATCAGAGCCAAAGGTTTGAATCACCGCCAGTTCAAGGCATTTCTGACGGAGTTAGAAACGGAGCATGGTGATTTGCCTTATCACACAGAGGTGCGATGGCTAAGCCAGGGAAAGGTGCTTCAAAGATGTTTCGAGCTTCGTGAGGAGATTTGTCTGTTCTTGGACAGCAAAGGGAAAGACACAACACAACTCCGAGACGAAATGTTTCTGTGTGAAATGGCTTTTCTGTGTGACATTACGAGTCATCTGAATGCAATGAACTTGCAGCTGCAGGGTCGGGATCATGTCATCTCTGATATGTACAGTACAGTGAAGGCATTTAAAACCAAACTGACTCTGTGGGAGACGCAGATGCGGAAAGAAAATTTGAGCCACTTTCCCAGCTGCCAGACCATGAAAGAGAAGCTCTCTACCAGTGCGTTCCCGAGCGCACAGTTGGCTGATAAAATAGGTATGCTTGCCGCTGACTTTCGACGCCGATTTGCTGACTTTGAAGCACAAAAAAGCAGGTTGGAACTGCTCGGTAACCCATTTGCTGTTGACGTGGAAAGCTCACCACCAAACCTCCAAATGGAGTTGATTGACCTTCAATGCAATGATGCACTGAGGGCAAAATATGCGGCAGTGGGTGCTGCGGAGTTCGCCCGTTTCCTCCCCGACACAATGCCCCAGCTGCGCATCCAGGCTGCTCAAACGTTGTCTATGTTTGGCAGCACATACCTGTGTGAACAACTGTTTTCTTTGATGAACCTGAACAAAACATCACACAGAAGTCGACTTACTGCTGAACACCTCCACTCAATTCTGAGGATTTCCTCAGCTCAGAGCCTTACCCCGAACATTGATGAACTTGTGGAAAAGATGGGACACCACCAAGTATCACCCTCAACCTCAAACAAGTGAACATTACTGTGCAATCACATATTTAGAGTTTTTACTCAGTTCAAGTTTAAAAGTTAAAGTTTAATATTTGTTTTCACTGCATGTTACTTCTCCTTAAACAAAGTGTTGTTTTTGATTAATAGATTTTTGCACTTTATTTTATTGTATTTCAATCCAATTATATTTTAAAAATATTTCAGTTGAGTGGATGATAGAAAATTGCTATTATTGTTTTTTTCTTTGAAGTAAATTTAGCCCACTTTTGCTAAAATAGAAAATATAGGCTACTGATGGTGCCTTGAATACCGGTTTCTTTCATTTAATGTTCATGTTATGGGGATTTTTATATAAAGGAAATTTGTCTTTTGTGTCTGTTGAAAATTAAAGATTACTGACAGAGCCATAAGAAAATATTGCTTTATTTATCTGATCATATTGGAATATATTTGTTAGGTTTTCAGTAGGTTCAATTAGGTTCACTAGACTATATGCGTCATTTAAAAAATTTTCAATGAACATTCGAACAGTCCGGCCCTCGGCTTGTAGCTAAATTTTTTATTTGGCCCTCCGTCCATTTGACTTTGACACCCCTGCTCTAGAGTATATTATGTTCAACAATATGTTGAACATTTTCCAAAATATGGTAACATTTTTATATTCATGTTTATTTTTTTTATATTCATAAATTAATGTTAAGTGTTATATATACACTACCGTTCAAAAGTTTAGGGTCACTTAGAAATGTCCTTGTTTTTTAAAGAAAGCACTTTTTTTGTCCATCAAAATAACATCAAATTGATCAGAAATACAGTGTAGACATTGTTAATGTTGTAAATGACTATTGTAGCTGGAAACGGCAGATTTTATTTTTAATGGAATATCTACATAGGCGTACAGAGGCCCATTATCAGCAACCATCACTCCTGTGTTCCAACGGAAAAAAAACAATATACACCACTAAATCATGGTATTTTTTTTCTGAAGAATCACTCTATTGGTTTAGAGCTCTATGTTCCTCCTGCTTTGTTTGTGAAAAAAACAGGTTTCAGCTGATTGTTTAACTTGGAAATCCTTGACTACAAGGCCATGCCAGACTTCATAGGAAGAAGTTCCTGTGTGTGTTGTACTGGGTGGGTCTATGAGAGATATTTTGCAATCTCACTCTTTTAAAAAATGTCAAATTACATTTTTTCTTTACACCTACTGTATGAGTAAATTTAGCTGACATTGCAACTACTGATGTTGCCAATTGTGTGTTTGCATTACATCCAATGTTTTCTGTAAGAGGCATTGAAAGGAATTTGTCTTAGCTGAAAATATAGAACTAAAGTTCCAGTCATAGTTTCCATGTGTAACGGTCCACAGATGACCTCTCTCCTCCCCCAGAGTTCTCCTCGGTCCACCCCTGTGTGCCTGCCTCTCTCCTCACAGAGAAGTGTGGAATTCCCTGAGTCTGTGCCATATATCCTTTGGGCAGTGCTAGAAAGGGATGGAGGGAGGGGAGGAAGGGAGAGATGGAAGAGTGAGTGGACACTGGTTGTTGAGATAAGAGGAGCTTCACGGTCACAGAGGGTTTGTACAGTCTACGCAAACACGCACGCACACAAACACACGCGGACATGCACACACTCACACTTTCTCTATATTACAGAAACACACCTGGTCCCAGTCATTCATTCGCATAGGAAATGGGATGAGTGGACTAACTGCGTCCTTCCCACTCACCTCCGCCGTCTCTTTAAACAGTCTCTCAGACTGCTGGCTGAACAAGGGAGAAGAAAGAATGAGAGGAAAGGGACTTTTCGTTTCATTCATTGTTCCTGCTAAAAATGCCGTCGTGCTGAATGCCCCTCAATCCTGCTGTCTTATAAGGTTCCACACAGGCATCCTATTTCCCAAGTAATAATAGCCTTTGAATGACCAAATTTTTTTTATATTAAAATGCTCAGAATTGAAGAAATTGTACCTTCTCTCATCTCTAACTATCAGAAAGCCTGAAAGAACAGGCTGGATGGGCAGGGAGCTTGACTGGCAGCTCTTTGAAACACTCTTGTGGTCGTTGTCAGGTAACAAGATAAACAATGGGCCACATGTCATTCTGAGCCTAAATAGTATGCCTCAACACACTTTCTCTGCAAAATGTCAACAGTGCTGATCATGGACTGTTTGGATATCAGACAAACAACAGAAATACACAATTGCATTTGTTTTGTACCTAACTGTAGAATACAGTTCACTAATACACTTCACAATAATTAGTAAAGCCTGAGTCACCTTAGAAGCTTAGACATAAGAGAATGTACATGAAAATAGGATACAATAAGTGTACTGGACAATGTATTGGTGCCTCTATATTAGCATTATAGATGACAATATGTTCAGAATTGTATGTATCGATCAGACATTTATTTTATCATTTGCAGTAGGCCAGCATAGCTGGAATATTGATCTACATGAACATTTGAGAAATAATGGTGAGACATCATTTAACAGAAAGAAAAGAGCCATAGGCCTAATATAGGCATCCGGCCACCCTACAGTGTGCAGGATCCATTGATTCATACAATTTGTGACACTCATGTCCCGTCTGAATGCTTGAAAAAAAATATATACAAAGTAACAAAATCTGATATCATATCACATAAAAGTGATTTACTTAGGCTTTAGGAAATGCAACCAACTACAGAGTAGAGGTCGACCGATTATGATTTTTCAACGCCGATACTGATACCGATTATTGGATGACCAAAAAAAGCCGATACCGATTAATCGGACGTTTTTTAACTTTATTTGTAATAATGACAATTACAACAATACTGAATGAGCACTTATTTTAACTTAATATAATACATCAATAAAATAAATTTAGCCTCAAATAAATAATGAAACATGTTCAATTTGATTTAAATAATGCAAAAACTAAGTGTTGGAGAAGAAAGTATAAGTGCAATATGTGCCATGTAAAAAAGCTACCGTTTAAGTTCCTTGCTCAGAACATATGAAAGTTCGTGGTTCCTTTTTAACATGAGTCTTTATAGGAATTATATAACTATTTTTCTCTATACGATTTGTATTTCATATACCTTTGACTATTGGATGTTCTTATAGGCACTTTAGTATTGCCAGTGTAACAGTATAGCTTCCGTCCCTCTCCTCGCTCCTACCTGGGCTCGAACCAGGAACACATCAACAACAGCCACCCTCGAAGCAGCGTTACCCATGCAGAGCAAGGCTAACAACTACTCCAAGTCTCAGAGTGAGTGACGTTTGAAACGCTATTAGCACGCACCCTGCTAACTAGCTAGCCATTTCACATTGGTTACACCAGCCTAATCTCGGGAGTTGATAGGCTTAAAGTCATAAACAGCGCAATAGCTGCTGGCAAACGCACGAAAGTGCTGTTTGAATGAATGCTTACGAGCCTGCTGCTGCCTACCATCGCTCAGTCAGACTGCTCTATCAAATCATAGACTTAATTATAACATAATAACACACAGAAATACGAGCCTTTGGTCATTAAAATGGTCAAATCCGGAAACTATCATTTCGAAAACAAAACGTTTATTCTTTCAGTGAAATACGGAACTGTTCCATATTTTATCTAACGGGTGGCATCCCTAAGTCTAAATATTGCTGTTACATTGTACAACCTTCAATGTTATGTCATAATTATGTACAATTCTGGCAAATTAATTCTGGCCTTTGTTAGGAATAAATGGACTTCACACAGTTCGCAATGAGCCAGGTGGCCCAAACTGCTGCATATACCCTGACTGCTTGCACGGAACGCAAGAGAAGTGACACAATTTCCCTAATTATAATAAATTCATGTTATCAGGCAATATTAACTAAATATGCAGGTTTAAAAATATATACTTGTGTATTGATTTTAAAGAAAGGCATTGATGTTTATGGTTCGGTACATTGGTCCAACGACAGTGCTTTCTTCGCAAATGCGCTTGTTAAATCATCCCCGTTTGTCGAAGTAGGCGCATCGATTATATGCAACGCAGGACACGCTAGATAAACTAGTAATATCATCAACCATGTGTAGTTAACTAGTGATTATGTTAAGATTGATTGTTTTTTACAAGATAAGTTTAATGCCATCTAGCAACTTACCTTGGCTTCTTGCTGCCCTCGCGTAACAGGTAGTCAAGCCTGCCACGCAGGCTCCTCGTGGAGTGCAATGTAAGGCAGGTGGTTAGAGCGTTGGACTAGTAACCGGAAGATTGCAAAAACGAATCCCAGAGCTGACAAGGTAAAAATCTGTCGTTCTGCCCCTGAACAAGGCAGTTAACCCACCGTTCCTAGGCCGGCATTGAAAATAAGAATGTGTTCATTAACTGACCTGCCTAGTTAAATATCGGTGTCCAAAAATACCAATTACCGATTGTTATGAAAACTTGAAATCGGCCCTAATTAATCAGCCATTCCGATTAATCGGTCGACCTCTAGTACAGAGATTGATGGGGAGGAGAGGAGGATCCATGTACCCCGCTTCAATCATGCAGGCTTCAGTCACCCACTTGGCTTCAGTTGCCCCCAAGATTGAAGCGGGAGACCAATCCAGTTATGGCCTCCTTGCCAGACCTCTCACACTGGACAGACAGGGGTCCTGGGATGGACAGCTCGTACAGCTTCCCCACCTACGACGCTGGATCAAAGGTGACCTCGTTAAAAAGATATCCAGGAGCCCATCTACGTACTGTAGCCTGTAATGTTCTTGAAATGTTTGTTAAATGGGTAGTGAATTTAATTTCCCTTCATTTACTGTTATGATGCTAGCAATTTTTTGTAGTGCTGATGTAATTTTTTTGAAGTACTCAATTTGAAATATGCAATATATATATATATTTTTTTTTGTGTGCCTGAAATGCTCAATTGATGCAGATTTTAAATGACTATGCTGACTATGCTGGGTCTGTCTTCCCAGGCTTCACAGCATATCCCCCTTTGCCTTGGGAAAGCTGATTATGTATCACAGCATTCCTGCTGTGGCGGTTGCCTGGGAAGCTGTGCAGACAGAGTAGTGAGAAGACAAAAGGAGATGGAAAATAATAACACCACCCTCTTCCTACTCATCATGACATAAGCTACATCCACTGTAAGACAACAACCCATACATTAGAATGGCAAAATATAATATTCAAGGGTCAATTACAAAAACTATACACAACCAAACTCCTTTTGTGGACAACATTCCTTCGTGCCAGCTGTGTGCTTGAAGTTATAAGACTCGATGTAGGGGGCTAAGGGCTGGTAGAACAACAACCCTATAGTGACTATCAGGTGTGCTACAGAAAATATACCGTTCACAAGTCAAAGCAGCCACAGTTGAGGTATCTAACGTTAGCCCCACGATCCCTCAAAAATGTTATCTACCGTGTCAGACTCATCAAACTGATACATTAATTATGGTCAGCGCTTGCTAGATCCACTGTCAATTATGGTTGAGCATCCGTCTTCAGGATTAGCTTCCTGGCAAGACCCATGGAATGTTCTCCCCAATTTGATAAAGCAACTTCACTCGAAATGTGCACTGCTCACGCGTGACATGATTGTAATGCCGGTGCAGCCTGTCCACCTGAAATGAAAAGCAGCCACTGCTGTCAGATGTCTTTATTCTTAGGAAAATAGTGTATGGTTAATTTTACATTATGGCATGCAGTCACAAGACAGTGTGCTTTTTGCCGGCATTCTGGTAAGTAGCTTGCTAGCTAACTGTCACGCCACAGATGAAAGGTTACCAGTATCTTCGGTCGTACGTTCTGCTTGAGCTACTGTAACGTAAACTCACTTACTTTTGTACATCACCTTGGTCTGTACAATTGACCTTATTTTAGCGCCCAAGAAACGTAATAGTTCCAGATCAACTTTAATGTCAATACCATTGTAACACACAATTTCTCTCCTTTCCAACAGAATTCATGTCGAGACCTCCACGCTGCCCGTTTCTGCATAATTCAAGAAGGCAATGAGCTCCGTCGGGTCTTTTAAAAAATGTTGGGTGGGGAAACTAAACTAATGCGTGGTAGTGAGAGGGAGAGGAGATGTATGGGAAAACAGCTTTTTTTCACTCGATCTGTCCAACTTATCACCTTATCGCCTCTAAAATGTAAATAAAACACTATAAAGAGTTTATATAATGTTTCATTACATACCTATTTGAAGGTTTGTGTCGAATTTGAATCGGGTTTTTATGGCGGCGCTAAAGTGATCTTCAGAAGTAAACAGCGGCTTTGAGAATCATGATCGCTTGCAGTGACGACGCAAAAAATGACTAGGTATCCCCCCCCTTACTGTCCACCCCCCCCCCCCCCCCCCACTGTCCATTTCTTGTTTTTAAACGATGAGAGAAGTGCTACACCTGGTGGAGAGAGATTGTAAGACAGAAATAGTTGCTTTATGTGTGCTGTACGTTACGAAGTAATGGAGGGTCAGTTAATTCAACTTTTCTCCAATACTATAGAGCCGATCAACGCTTGAATAGAAACGTAGTTCACACCCCAGATCTTTAAGTCAACACAGTCGCTACAGTCCCATTAGTTTTCTTTGCAGCCTCGTTTGAATGTCGCGGTTGCGCACATTTGTACGGAATGGGGTGAGTTTACGTTAGCTGGTTTAAGGTTTGTAAACAAAGCCAAAGCAAGGCATAGGTGCATGTGGTGACAGTTTTAAGGCGGTATATTTAAATTACTTACGATAATAAGACGTTACCATTGCTGTACTACATTTCTGGCTTAATTTTCTTTAAATATTTTAATTTTTTAACATTTATTTCACCTTTATTTAACCAGGTAAGCTAGCTGAGAACAAGTTCTCATTTACAACTGCGACCTGGCCAAGATAAAGCAAAGCAGTTCGACACATACAACAACACAAAGTTACACATGGAATAAACAAACATACAGTCAATAATACAATAAAGTATATATACATTGTGTGCAAATGAGGTAAGATAAGGGAGGTAAAGGCAATAAATAGGCCATGGTGGCGAAGTAATTACAATATAGCAATTAAACACTGGAATGGTAGATGTGCAGAAGATGAAGGTAGTTGGATGTGCTATTTACAGATGGGCTATGTACAGGTGCAGTGATCTGTGAGCTGCTCTGACAGCTGGTGTTTAAAGCTAGTGAGGGAGATATGTGTCTCCAGCTTCAGTGATTTTTGTAGTTCGTTCCAGTCATTGGCAGCAGAGAACTGGAAGGAAATGCGGCCAAAGGAGGACTTGGCTTTGGGGGTGACCAGTGAGATATACCTGCTGGAGCGCGTGCTACGGGTGGATGCTGCTATGGTGACCAGTGAGCTGCGATAAGGTGGGGCTTGACCTAGCAGAGACTTGTAGATGACCTGGAGCCAGTGGGTTTGGCGACGAGTATGAAGCGAGGGCCAGCCAACGAGAGCGTACAGGTCACAGTGGTGGGTAGTATATGGGGCTTTGGTGACAAAACGGATGGCACTGTGATAGACTGCATCCAATTTGTTGAGTAGAGTGTTGGAGGCTATTTTGTAAATGACATCGCCGAAGTCGAGGATCAGTATGGTGGTCAGTTTTACGAGGGTATGTTTGGCAGCATGAGTGAAGGATGCTTAGTTGCGAAATAGGAATCCGATTCTAGATTTAATTTTGGATTGGAGATGTTTAATGTTAGTCTGGAAGGAGAGTTTACAGTCTAACCAGACACCTAGGTATTTGTAGTTATCCACATATTCTAAGTCAGAACCGTTCAGAGTAGTGATGCTGGACGAGCGGGCAGGTGCGGGCAGCGATCGGTTGAAGAGCATGCATTTAGTTTTCATTGCATTTAAGAGCAGTTGGAGGCCACGGAAGGAGAGTTGTATGGCATTGAAGCTCGTCTGGAGGTTAGTTAACACAGTGTCCAAAGAAGGGCCAGAAGTATACAGAATGATGTCGTCTGCGTAGAGGTGGATCAGAGAATCACCAGCAGCAAGAGCGACATCATTGATGTATACAGAGAAGCCCGGGAATTGAACACCGTGGCATCCCCATAGAGACTGCCAGAGGTCCGGACAACAGGCCCTCCGATTTGACACACTGAACTCTATCAGACAAGTAGTTGGTGAACCAGGTGAGGCAATCATTTGAGAAATAAAGGCTGTTGAGTCTGCCGATAAGAATGTGGTGATTGACAGAGTCGAAAGCCTTGGCCAGGTCGATGAATACGGCTGCACAGTATTGTCTCTTATCGATGGCGGTTATGATATCGTTTAGGACCTTGAGCGTGGCTGAGGTGCACCCATGACCAGCTCTGAAACCAGATTGCATAGTGGAAAAGATACGGTGGGATTCGAAATGGTCGGTAATCTGTTAGTTATCTTGTCTTTCAAAGACCTTAGAAAGGCAGGGTAGGATAGATATAGGCCTGTAGCAGTTTGGGTCAAGAGTGTCCCCCCCTTTGAAGAGGGGGATGACCGCAGCTGCTTTCCAATCTTTGGGAATCTCAGACGACACGAAAGAGAGGTTGAACAGGCTAGTAATAGGGGTTGCAACAATTTCGGCAGATCATTTTAGAAAGAGTGGGTCCAGATTGTCTAGCCCGGCTGATTTGTAGGGGTCCAGATTTTGCAGCTCTTTCAGAACATCAGCTATCTGGATTTGGGTGAAGGAGAAATGGGGGAGGCTTGGGCAAGTTGCTGTGGGGGGTGCAGGGCTTTTGACCGGGGTAGGGGTAGCCAGGTGGAAAGCATGGCCAGCTGTAGAAAAATGCTTATTGAAATTCTTAATTATAGTGGATTTATTGGTGGTGACAGTGTTTCCTAGCCTCAGTGCAGTGGGCAGCTGGGAGGAGGTGCTCTTATTCTCCATGGACTTTACAGTGTCCCAGAACTTTTTTGAGTTTGTGTTACAGGATGCAAATTTCTGCTTGAAAAAGCTAGCCTTAGCTTTCTAACTGCTTGTGTATACTGGTTCCTAACTTCCCAGAAAAGTTGCATATCACAGGGGATATTTGATGCTGATGCAGAACGCTACAGGATGTTTTTGTGCTGGTTAAGGGCAGTCAGGTCTGTTCCTGGTTCTACATTTTTTGAATGGGGCATGCTTATTTAAGATGGTGAGGAAGGCACTTTTAAAGAATAACCAGGCATCCTCTACTGACGGGATGAGGTCAATATCCTTCCAGGATACCCGGGCCAGCTCGATTAGAAAGGCCTGCTCGCTGAAGTGTTTTAGGGAGCGTTTGACAGTGATGAGGGGTGGTCGTTTGACCGCAGACCCATTACGGATGCAGGCAATGAGGCAGTGATTGCCGAGATCTTGGTTGAAAACAGCAGAGGTGTATTTGGAGGGCAAGTTGGTTAGGATGATATCTATGAGGGTGCCCGTGTTTACAGCTTTGAGGTTGTACCTGGTAGGTTCATTGATAATTTGTGTGAGATTGAGGGCATCAAACTTAGATTGTAGGATGGCCGGGGTGTTAAGCATGTCCCAGTTTAAGTCACCTAGCAGCACGAGCTCTGAAGATAGATGGGGGGCAATCAGTTCACATATGGTGTCCAGAGCACAGCTGGGGGCAGAGGGTGGTCTATAGCAGGCGGCAACGGTGAGAGACTTGTTTCTGGAATGGTGGATTTTTAAAAGGAGAAGCTTGAATTGTTTGGGTACAGACCTGGATAGTAAGACATAACTCTGCAGGCTATTTATGTGACGTTGAATAATGCCGGAAGTAAATCCTTGGTAATGGCTGCCTCCTGAATCCAAGTGTTTGACACGAAGGGCGGAGACCAGTAACTTTCTGATCAAACTTTATCTATGTACCAGCTACAGTCATTTTTCATACTTGGGTCACCCTACTTTGAACTGGTTTCATCCAAATATCATCCAATTTGATTCGTCCATTGACAACAAGTCTGAGTTGCACATGCTTATCTCAACTTTGAATCAGGCCCTAAGAGAATGACAGTATGACTAGTAGGATATTGATGATAACATTAGTGATTTATTATTGTGTTGTACCATGAACAATGGGCATAGTGTACGACATGGTGTTAAGTCTATTTTCACTTCCAGTTGACTGGGGCTGCCTTCCTGCACTGAACTGTCTCATTCAATAATAGGGAATGCTTGACCCCAGCCACAATATCCCCTAAAATAATCAAACATAATTAGCCTCAAATGCTCTGCTGAGACAGCCTGCCTCAAGAATGACATTAAGGGTCTATAATTTGCACCTACTGACTTACAGCACTACTGAAGGTCTAATCAGCATACAGTGAATGACATAATGTCACGTTCCTGACCTGTTTTCCGTTGTTTTTTAACTTTGTTTAGTTGGTCAGGACGTGAGCTGGGTGGGTAGTCTATGTTATGTGTTTCTATGTTGGGTTAAATGTGTTGCCTGATATGGTTCTCAATTAGGGACAGGTGTTTGACGTTTCCTCTGATTGAGAACCATATTAAGGTAGGCTGTTCTCACTGTTTGTTGGTGGGTGATTGTTTCCTGTCTCTGTGTTTGTGTTCTGCACCAGATAGGACTGTCTCGGTTTTCACGTTTGTTGTTTTGTATTGTTGTAAGTGTTCACAGTTCGTTAAATTAAACATGTTAAACACTAACTGCGCTGCATTTTGGTCCTCTCCTTCATCCCGTGAAGAAAGCCGTTACACATAAGCACTACTGAAGGTCTAATCAGCATACAGTGAATGACATAAGCACTACTGAAGGTCTAATCAGCATACAGCGAATGACATAAGCACTACTGAAGGTCTAATCAGCATACAGCGAATGACATTAGCACTACTGAAGGTCTAATCAGCATACAGCGAATGACATAAGCACTACTGAAGGTCTAATCAGCATACAGCGAATCACATAAGCACTACTGAAGGTCTAATCAGCATACAGCGAATGACATAAGCACTACTGAAGGTCTAATCAGCATACAGCGAATGACATAAGCACTACTGAAGGTCTAATCAGCATACAGCGAATGACATAAGCACTACTGGCCTAATCTGTGTTGACTGAATTGAAATCAGATGTGGGTTCAAATACTACGCTACGTTAAAATATAAATCTTTAAAATCCTTTAGCTGTGCTTGACTGAGCTTGTCTGGCTCAATGGAACCAATGGAATAGTCCCAAAACTCTTATCCACAGAGGACCGGTATCGATGCAGGTTTTTGCTCCAATCTAAGCACCTGATACAACAAATCAGTTAAAAATAGTCTTCAAGAAACTGAATTTGTTGAATCAGCAGTGTGACTGTTAAAAAAATAAATACAAATAAATGAATGGCCTGCTCCTGCTCCTGACCTAAATGCACGCATGTTCCTCTCTGACAGTCTGAGAAAAGAGTACCTGGGGATCTGAATGAACAAGCCGCTTCTGGAATAACCCGAACATGGGAAATTGGCCTGCAGTTTTCCACGCAGTCTTCACATCCATTGAAAAATGACTAGTTATTGCATAATTTCACATTATGCAGACCGTTTCTTCAGTATGTGTCGGCCTATCTGAGTAAACGAATGATACAGTATGTTGACTTAACAGGCATTAGAAATGTGGCAGATACATTATGTACACACAATAATTAGCCTTTACCTTCCCAATGTTGGTTACAGAGAGATTTAAATGACACTATCATTTGCATTGTGAACCTGGATGACAGGTTATGGAGCAATTGCTGATGCAAATGGACAGTGTGTTCAGAAAGTATTCACACCCCTGACTTTTTCCACATTTTGTTGTGTTACAGCCTGAATATAAACATTATTACATTTAGATTTGTTTGTCACTGACCTACACACAATACCTCTTAATGTCAAAGTCAAGTTATCTTTTTAGACATTTTTACAAATTAATTAAAAATGAAAAGTATTCAACCCCTTTGTTATGGCAGGCCTAAATAAGTTCAGGAGTAAAAATGTGCTTAACAAGCCAAATAATCAGTTGCATGGACTCTGTGTGCTGTAATAGCGTTTAACATCATTTTTGAATGACTATCTCATCTCTGTACCCCATACATACAATTATCTCAAATCAAATGATTGTATTTGGCGCATGTGACAAATAAAGTTTGATTTGATATCTGTAAGGTCCCTCAGTCAAGCAGTACATTTCAAACACAGTTTAAACCACAAAGACAAGGGAGGTTTTCCAATGCCTCGCAAAGAAGGGCACCTATTGGGTAAACATAAAAAATCAGACACTGAATATCCCTTTGAGCATGCTGAAGTTATTAATTACACTTTGGCTGGTGTATCAATACACCCAGTCACTGCAAAGATAAGTACATCCTTCCTAACTCAGTTGCCTGAGAGGAAGGAACGCTCAGGGATTTCACCATGAGGCCAATAGTGACTTTAAAACAGTTACAGACTTTAATGGCTGTGATAGGATAAAACTGAGGATGGATCAACAACATTGTAAATACTCCACAATACTACTCTAATTGACAGGGTGAAAAGATGGAAAGCCTGTACAGAATACCTTTTTTTTCTCCAAAGTATATATCTTGTTTGCAACAAGGCACTAAAGTAATACTGCAAAAAAATGTGCCAAAGCAATTAACTTTTTGTCCTGAATACAAAGTGTTATGTTTCTGGCAAATCTCTTCATATTTTCAAGCATAGTGGTGGCCGCATCATGTTATGGGTATGCTTGTAATTGTTAAGAACTGGGGAGCTTTTCAGGATAAAAAAAGAGCTAAGTACAGGCAAAATCCTAGAGGAAAACCTAGTTCAGTCTTCTTTCCACCAGACACTGGGAGATTAATTAACCAGGACAATAACCTAAATCACAAGGCCAAATCTACACTGGAGTTGCTTACCGAGACGACAGTGAATGTTCCTGAGTGGCCGAGTTACAGTTTTGACTTAAATCTACTTGAAAATCTATGGCAAGACCTGATTATGATTGTCTAGCAATGATCAACCACCAATGTGACAGAGCTTGAATAATATTTTAAAGAATAATGTGCAAATGTTGCACAATCCAGGTGTGGAAAGCTCTTAGAGACTTACCCAGAATGACTCACAGCTGTAACCACTGCCAAAGTATCCACTCAGGGTTGTGAATACTTATGTAAATGAGATATTTCTGTATTTCAATAAATCATTTTCAATACATTTGGAAAAACTTCTAAAAACATGTTTTCACGTTGTCATTATGGGGTATTGTGTGTAAAAAAATTGATTTAATCCATTTTGAATTCAGCCTGTAACACAACAAATGTGGAATAAGTCAAGGGGTATGAATACTTTCTGAAGACACTGTAACTATTTGTAGTATGTGTGTAGGATCTTAATTTGAGACAGTTTTCTAGAGCAGGAAAATAATAATGCAGCAACAGGGAATGTGAATTATTATGTGAATTATAATGAATGGCCATTTTTGTAGGGGTTAATACATGTTTTGTAAGGGAAATGAAGTCGGTGGAAATTACAAACTTCAGAAGCCTTTTTAAACCTCAAATATACACTACAAGTTTTACATTTCCTGCATTGCATGAAAGTTCTTCTGCAAAAGGGTGATCAAATTAAGATCCTACATCTGTATGTATTAAAGTGAGCCTATTCCATAGGTGGTAGACACTTATTACGAGGAAAGCGCATGATAGCCATTAGCCACCCCTCAATAACTCAATAATAGAGTTAATGTGCATTCCATATCTACAACATTCTCCTACTATAACAGAGTTTCCTGTTCCTTGGGTATTACTGACTGTGACCGGTCAGCTGACACCAATTTAATCAGTTCACAAGTGCTAATCTTACTGAAGTTTAATCGGTGGGTATTCTAAGCTGAAAAGGGCAGAAAGCTTGTATGTCTCTGGTACAATAAAGTAAAGGGGAAACACTGTCAATCACAGCTTAAGTATTTGAAAGACAAGTCTTTCTGATGCAGTGTGCACAGTGCAGGATGGTTGTTGTAGGGATACGTGTTTTAGCATAAACCAATCACATTGAGGCACAAAAATACTGTAAATATGCTGTGGGCTGATAACTCTAACCGTATCCCCCTTGATTCTTGCTAATGAAAAGCGTGAAAATCTCAGCGGTCGGCAGGAGGCTGCATTTGGAGCAGCAGAAGCACATGGTTCAGATAATTGGCCAACATATTTATCCCCAGTGTTCCCCTCTCAAGGCCAGAGAACTTTCTGTTGTTTACCCTTTTCCAAATGACCGGCGACCCTGTTCTCTGTGCTTTGCCGTTTAACCCTAAGCACTCTCGTCTCTCTCTCCCTGTCCCTCTCTCTCTCTCCCTCTTTCTCCTTATCTTCTTCATCTGTATCACTCACTCAGCTCTTTTTCCAGTCCCCCACACCACACACATCCAGTAAGTCATATTTCATCCTGTCATTCTTTTGACTCTACATTCTCTATCTCTTCCATTCCCCCCTCTAGTCGATGCTTTTCTCTCATTATGTCTACTGTGGGAACGTGGTATCGTCAAGAATAGAGGGTGTTACCAATTCTGAATCTCTTTCTAGAGTTTTACCGTCTATAGAATTGTGGGGTTTTGTTTGACTAGCTTGGGTGCCAGTCTGTTTTGGCTTTAGCTAACTAGTCATTGTCTTGCCTTGGCATGAACACACATGAACGTTGGTCATTTCCTGCAAGAGGAGGCAACTTGGCGCTTGTTTGCACATCCCTCACCTCAAGTGTAGTTCATCATTCACAATCAATAAGTGTAAAATAACTAAGCATCAGTATTGGTGTCTATGCTCTAAATCTCTACAGTCAGACCCTACGATGGATAACACATGTACATTAGCAACTTGGCATATCACTTTAGAATGTGGAACAACTTGGAACATCACTTTGTGTGCATTCGCGGAAGTCCGACATATGTCGGTCAAACAAACCTTTTTGGGTGGGAAATCGATAGGTTTGCTAGGGACGAATCAATGAGATTTACAGGAGATTATTAACATTGACGCCTACCACTTAGTGTCGCAAGTGCATTATCGATTCTGATGTAGAGCAGCCGTTCAAAAGTATTTGTCCTGTCCTCCCACATCAATCACGAGTCAAGTGACCCATCTATCACTTGTTATGTACACTATGTCTTGTTTAACAAATGCCTGGTATTTTGACATTAAGATGTGCACTATGGCAGATCAAGGATGTTTGAGTTGGGATTTGCTGGAAATTATGCTAGACCTCACTGAAAACCGGACCCTCGTTCAAAGGTGAAATTCATTCAAAATGAACACTAAACTGAGCCAGAGGCAGGTGACCCTGATGTTTCAACATGTCATGGCAATGAGGATTTTTTTTTAAACAAGCCTTGTATGTCAAAGCAGGAAGGAAGATTCAAATTGGAGGAAAGAAAAATCAACAAAATTGTTTAGATCTTCAAACATATTACCCACTTGGCACAGACGTCAATTCAACATCTATTCCACGTTGGTTCAACAAAATGACGTGGAAACAACGTTGATTCAACCAGTGTGTGCCCAGTGGGTAGAGACGTTAGAGACATTTTAGAGACGCAACATATAGTCATGTCACACATCCAAGTCTCACAACTGGATTCACTCTGTCACAGATTCATTGTCATATATTTCATCCTGTCATTCTTTTGACTCTATTTTGGATGAATTTCCTGTCTTTTGTGAATGATAAGGTGTGGTACACTACGTGATAACAATCTTAGATCCGGATTAACTCGAAGCATTGGGTCTAGGTGGAATCTTTCACACAAAAAACTGCCATCTGCAATCGGACACCTGAGCTGAAACAACAGGAGGGGTTGTCACTCTGAAAGAATAGGAGAAGGGCTTTTTTGCTTCTTATCTCAATAGGATCACGAAAACTCTTCTTCTCTCCCAAGTGAACGTCTCACATTTCATCACCATGACTGACTGGTCTGAATACTTTACATATGAAAAGAACACCACATAAGAAGAATCAACCCAGTGACAGGAAGTTGTTTTTCAGCCCCCAATCCGGAATTTCGCAACCCTTTGGACTCAAGAATTTCAGATAAAGTCTCCCTGTCTCTCACAGTGCATGTAGCGAGAGACAATATTATTCACTGAGCAGTCCCCCTTTAAGTCCAAGAACGTTGCCAAGAAAGACAGAAATGTGTAACAGCAGCTTTATATTGAATTTGAGCAAATGACATTAAGGCTGCTTTAAATTAGATGCAGTTAACAAGGAGGTGGCGCATATGTAGTATCTATAGAAACACTTAAGTGCCTCAGATGAAATAAAATAGCATAATTGTTTGTTTGTCAGTGTGTTTTCTAGGGGTTATTGGAGAGTAAATGTTGAGGTCATTGCTTAAAATTCATATGACTTATATTACATCTAAAAAGGGCCATATATTGAAAGTGTTTTGGCGTATATCTGAGTTTAACCTGTTTTGACACGGATAGCACTCAGACAACTTGAAGAGAACAACTGTCTAGCACCAGGTTTGAGATAGTATACTTGAAACTCAAGACAAGAGAGAATCTCTACTCCAGGGGTGGGCAACACTTCCTGGAGAGCTACTGGATAGGCAGGTTATTGATCCAGCCTTGCCCTAACACACCAGTATCAGCTCTTTATCGAGACCTAAAGAGCAGCTGATTAGTAAAAATCAGGAGTGTAGGGCAGGTCTGGAACAAAAGCCTGCACACCCAGCAGCTCTCCAGGAGGAGGGTTGACCACTCCTGTTCTACTTCAACACACCAATTGCTGTAGTTATTTCTGGACATAAGAACAACATTAAAAAAAGTGAATCTAAGCCTGACCATGATCTCTTTTAACAGTTTATTTACAGCTATTTCTCCTGGGATTTGGTGGTCTTTTTTCCAGCCAAAACAAATCCAGCCTGGTCTGTCCCATAAATTATTTTAATGATTTGCTAAATGAAAATAAGGAGATTAAGCCCAGGGGGAAACACAAATCTGTAAGTCTGCTCATGTAAAAATAGATACTAGAGATTTGGTCATTTCCATGTAAAAGGACCCATGAGCACTAACATGTGAAGTTCACAGGATCATGTAAAAATGGGTGTCAAATGAAAGTGTCAATATATTTTTTTTTTAATTAAGGCATATTTATATTTTCAACCATTTCCCATCACAAAAATGAGGAATAAGCAAAGGCTTTGATTTCTGGTCAAACATATGGAAAAGGACTCTTAAAGGGTATTAGAAACACATCAAAATACAATACTGTTGAAAAATCCCTGCCAACTAATTCCATCACTTATATATACCTTTTGATCTTTTTTTCTGCCTTCTGTAAGTTTTTCAGAAACATTGCATTCTGCCTTGAAATTCCTTTACCTAATGAGGTACGATAATGAAAGTTCACAGATGTAACAAGTAAAGGTAGACCTATCAATTAGTTATACTCGACTGTACTATACTGAACTCTACTGTTCTCTACTGTATTGTAAAGGCAATGTGTCAGGTCATAGCTGACACCATTGTTTCTGCAGACATCATTGAATCTTAATTCAGAGCAGATATTTAACATTGTTTTTGGATAACTTGGGCACATAAAAAAACTGAGGATTTTTTTTTACTAAACTTTGCATCTTCACATTTTTTCCAGTAAAAGTGTTTTTGTAAAACACAATGTGTAAATTGTTAAAAGTAGTCCTTGTGTATAGAGTAGTATGGTTTGCTAAACTTTGAAATCAATGGTTTTTGATTGGCATACATTTTAAGTGAGATTCAGTTACCTTGGAATTGTCAATTTACCTCTACCTACAGTATCTAGAAGTGTTTGCACCAGTTGCAAAGTTTGCACTTGTTTTTGTTAAGTTGGGAATAAAACACCCAGAAAAAAGCTAAATCATAAAACTCTTCATTTAAACTTGACCTTACATTAAACCTTCTTTCACACTTGTTTTATCTTTACGTTCATCCCAACAACAACAAAAAATCCCTCATATACTTGTAAAAAATTTGCTTGCTAGAATTTTTCAAGCAAAATAAGTCCATTGCAATTCAGCCAACAGAGCAGCTGTGATTTGTGAGATATGATGTTATTGGACTAACACCGATAAGTGTTACAGAGTGGACACAAGTGACCTCCCCCTGGGTGATATAATAGGATATTCAGGCCTAAAATCAATGGAGCATTATTCACTCTTCACACACTCAATAACAGATGATGCCTAAATGGCCCAACAAGTGCTGTATTGACATTGTTCTTGAATCATATGTGGCATCACGTGTCAAATGTTAAAGTGTTCAAATTGATTTCAAATCATTTCTAGCAAATACCGATTTATGGTTAATTCTCAAAAGGTTCGATTTAGCCTAGTCAAAACGCTATTGTGAAAACAGCAATGAGAAAGCTGCCCTCCTTGGTTGGAGAGGACATATAATTCGGGGAATAGCCGATATATGCTTGAGAGGCCAGCATTTCGACAGACTCTGGAGCCAAATGCCAAGGCTGGACAGTGTCCTTGTCGTACCATAGACATAGCTGATTAGAACTAATGCCGTAGACACAGCCACGGAGCTATTTAGGCAGATTAGTAAAATATATGCTAAACAACACTAAATTAATCAAATCTAAGTCATGATAGAAGAAAAACAAATCTGAAAGTTATTTGTTTACCAGCTTGGATGCTGCTCAGTTTAGTGTCAAATAAGGTCATATATCTGGAACTTCTTGTTGTAACACCTGATGGAAGGTGGTTTAAGGTTCCACTAGTCAAATGGACACTGTTCCTTAGACAGGGGTCTAAAGAATATATAAAAGATTGAAAAACAAAAAAGGTAGTAAAGGCATGGTCTGGTCATCCAACCAACTGAACACGCTTCCAAAATCAGAAAAATTGTGATATCAAAACAAAATATTAAAAATATTTAATCAGTTCCTTTCTTCCAAGAAACGGGGAGGTGTTTGACATTTTTCCAACTTCTTTTCAACGTACATTGATACTTACTTTTAACATTTGAAACAGAGGTGTTAAAAGCATTCCAGGCAGGGTTAGAGTGCACAGGTTGATGGGTTAAACACTCTCATAAATGGAGCCTAGGGAAATTCCGCCCAGAACTTGACTCCACATGTTTCTAGAAAGAAAGAAATGTTTCCATTTCTCAAATAGATTGCTTCCGTTAAAAAATGTGCGTTACCTTTGTGTTGTTCTCTTTGCTTCTTAATACGCAAAGGCAGCACGAGCCAAGAGTTTACCGTTTCGGCATTGCAATTCAAATTGAGATGCCGCATAAACCAGACACAAAGAAAGGACATACAGACAGAATATGTAGAAGATTTCCACTTGAAGATCTTATGATACTTAATTACGAGTTCCACCGTACCTTCTCTGAGTTGATACAAACTATTTCTTCATGCACGTGGTAGTTAATGGTGCTTCTACTATAAAATCCTTCAGTCATGTGTGTGCCCTATACCTATCTGGTTTGCTGTTGTAGTTCTTCCCCACTACACCAAGTGAGACCTTTTAGTGAGCCATCATTTAGCAGACACTCTTATCCAGAGCAACTAGGGTTAGGGGCCTTGCTCAAGGGCACATAAACACATTTTTCACCTAGCCGGCTCTGGGATTCGAACCAACGCTCTTAAACGCTCTTAACCGACTCCACTACATTACAGTATGTGGCTCAGGGTTCTTAAAGTCCTTGAATCTTTGGAATGCAAATACTTTGTGAAAAGGATTGCATGTTGACAACTGCCTGAACGTTCTTTCAATGGATTAGAAGTTGTGACATTGACTGTGTGACTTCGTAAAGATCTTCTAGAGCTTTGCAGGACTGTATTTCTAATGTGTATAGGCCAGATGAGCCTTGTGTGGCTGGCTGGTTTGACGGTTTTTACAACACATGCAGTCTGTTAGAGGCCACAGGCAAGGTATTACTAGGTAAACTCACAGGGTTCAGAGTGGCAAATGCTTTACTTGTCCTCTGTCAACAGATTCTCAAAGAGGAAAACTTGTCAGAGGCTAAAACACAGGGCTGGTCATTAGACTGATGCCACAAATTGAGTTTGATGGACTTATCATGCACACCTAACTACTCCTATAAGTGCCTAGTGGAGTGAAGGTCAGAGCTACTTTTCAGGACAACAAATCTGTTTTATTTCCCTCTTTTGCTTTTCTTTGCATTGAAAGAGGACACCATTCACTGAGAGTATCATCTCAATGCTAAGGCTATCTGGTAAGGTCTATTAATATCCATGAACAATAATAATAATACATTGGCATCTCTTCAGCTAAGTATGTCAAACCAGGAATAACATGCTTCCGACAAAGGCGAGTCGAAAAAGCTTTCTCCTCAAATGCATTGAAATAATATGTAACAGCTGCACAACAAAACAAAACCCATGATGGACCCTTGACACAATAAAATGACCCTGAAATGCAGACGGCTGCAATGGAGAACCTGGCAAGAGCTTTAGAGAACAATAGCATCCATTGAATCAAAACAGCAGCAAACGTCACTGAACCACTGTCATATGAGAAGGTCATTACTTTCACTAATTTAAGATGGATCTTCCAATCAAATTAGCTATTTACTTGCATTAAACAATTGCGTTCATTTTATCAAGGACCTTGTTACATTGTTACTAACACTCAGTTGTTGAATTCTTTAAGACACTGGGGATCACAATTATACGGATAAACCAATGATACTTGTTATTTGCAGTACTAATTCCATATGTATTTTTATAAGTCTGTGTTATAGTGGAAACAGAGGGAACATGTCTAAGAAGTCAACTATGACAAATGAATTCAATTCAAACAATGTACTGAAGATGAACACTAATTGCCATAGACACAAACCAGGATAATTGGGGTGTGAGCCTTAAGCAAGGGTCCTTCCAGGAGCTACCCTTTGTTCAAGCTGTTGTGTGAGGCCAGTCAAAGAAAAGGAACAGTCAGCTATTCTTACTCAAAGATGAACAATAACTCAATTATTGTCTCTTATGATGATGTCTGTTAATTACAGAAACAAAATATAAGAAAATCATGTCAGCATTTTATAGTTCAATTTACATCCATTTAATAAGTAGGCTACCCAAAAAGGAAAAATCATTCTTCATCATAAATAATAAAAAATGTCACTGTAGAAGGTAGTGAATGAAAAAAGGGAATACACATTGTAACCACCAATTCCAATTCAACTACATCTAATACGACTGAATTCATCTGGCAAGCAGAATATGCTCTTTCCTCTATATCACAGTTTATAAAGGAAACGACTGCTAAATATGTCTAATATTATAATGTTTTAACCAGAGACACTGTCTATCTCTCTGACTGCACTATAAATCAAGAAATGTAGAGCAGAATAAAATAGATACCAGAATTGTCCATCCATTTTGGTTAGAATGTAAATGTGTACCTGGCTTCTGCACAACAACCCCAGACGAACGCCTAACCAGATCAGACACTTCCACAATCTGCTAACAATCTGGTGTGTTTTGAAACTAGCGGGAGTCCCAGACAGCTAGCACTCTGGCCAGATCAGAGGGTCTCCTACTGCAGGTGGTTGTCCACAGAGGAGCCAGGGGGACAAGGGGCAGTCCCTGCTCCATGGGGGACCCCGTCTGTCATCACCACCATCTGGACTGGAGACCCACTTTGGCACAACACAGGACCAGATCTGGTCTCCTCTTTCCTAGTGGTGGCTAATGTGCCAAGACAGTTTAGACATGGAACAGGCAATGGACAGTCTCAGAGCAGTTCTGGAACTCCTTGTGGGTTAATTAGGTACAAATAATCTATAGACTATTGCATTTCATTTTAAGTTTGATGTTTAATGTGTAAGGAGTGATGATGCAGCTTTAGTTTAGGCCTATTATGATACTTATGATACTTATTTACGAGTTCCACCGTACCTTCTCTGAGTTGATACAAAAAAAACTATTGTTATTGTTTCTTTTCAGAAAATGAAAAGTATTATTTTGGTTAGAATTAGCCTTAAAACAGTAACGCAGTGACAGGGACAAACATTGCAGAGCTCTATGTATATATGAAGCCCTTAAGCAGGTGTTCAGAAAAGTAGGCTAAATAGCTCTCAATAGTAGGCTATTAATTTTTTTTTTTTTTAAGTTTAAAGTTTATATAAGTGTATTAGCCTACTGCCTTTGTCTACTGATACATAGAGATAAAAACTATTGAAATCATGTGACATGTCTTCGGAATTATGCTACATGATGTGGATGTCTCCTTTAAAAAAAATGTTTGGCAGACTTTTCCCCAGACCAACAAACAGGTTACTGTAGAAATAGAAGAAGCATTGTCATTTAGAATTCCGTTTCCGTGTCAATCATTCCGTTTAAGTAAGTAGCCTAGTCTAACCTAGTACTAATTCCCACATTTTACCAAATTCCCCACATGCAAAGTCTGTCTCACACCTACCTTTCTTGTGCGCTGTGAGTGTCACGCAGCAGCCCATGCAGAACAAGGCAGCAATAACTATTCCAGTTTCAGGTCGCATTGTTTCCAAAATGTGTTATATTCAATGAAATTAGAGGAGAAACTTATCCATAGTCTTGGGCGAACTCCTTTATGTGATGTATCTACCCCCGCTTTACGTTCAGGGGAGGTAATAGGTGTAGTCTATTTGGGTGGGACTTCGTTGAACTGGCTCTCTCTCTCTTTTCCCGGTGATTGGTCCTCTTCGGTCTCGTGTATCGCAGTCAGAGCAACTTACAATTGTTTTGACGTCATTTGGAAGGAGTATCGTTCGAAAGCAAAGCAGTCAAGTGCAAAGTTATATCAAGCATGGTCTTTCACAAGCAGAGGCCATTGCATACATTATCTCAAATAGACCTATCCCTGGCTGGAATAACATTTTATTAGGTTGATATGTTCATATTGCAAGTAGGCTACATGCCTAGGTTTCTTATTGCAAGCTATTTTCTAAACAGGGGTGTATTCAACCTAGAGTTGAATACATTTTGAATTACATAGGCTACCTACAGTAGAAAAGAGGATAATATCTTCTTTCTATTTTCAACTTTATTTCTCAACTCCTAATATTGCGAAAATTGCACTCATTAGAGGTAATTACACTCACTGAAGCAGAGTATGTGAGCTCCCACTCATCGCTCCACTTCTTTGCGCACCGCTCCAGTGCTCAACCCCCTTTCCCCACTCCACTAAAAATCGGTTGAGTGCTAATAGAAAAAATGAACTGCTGCTCCAAATTCGTTCCATACATTTTTTGTTTAAAATATCATTTAACAAACACCCCTTCTACCTTTGTGTCTATGTAACATTTGGTTTGGAAGTAGGCTATCGTAAGAAACGTCAACATTTCAACATGTCATAGGACCTACCTGATGATATGTGGTCACTGTGTTTAAAAACAACTTGCTTTTTGTCTAATCTATTGATGATCAGATAATTCAGTTGTAACTGGCTCTGTTGCACTGACATGCTGACCAGACCGGACACGTCGGGTGCGCGAGCCTCGCAAAATAAATGTAGAAATCCATGTTATTCAATTATTGCACCCACACTGCTCTAGCGCGCCAACAAGCGTCTGCGACGCAAAGGGCTAAAATAGAAGTCCTTCCTATTTCTGATGCAGATCCGCTGAAAGTCCTGCCTCTCCCATCTCCTCATTGGTTTATAGAAGCAGGTACCCACGTGCCATCTCCTCATTGGTTATACCCACATGGGTGATTGAAAGACGAAATTTGTTGCCGGTTGTCGTGGTAATACTATGAAAGTTTAGATGGATCACCATATAAATTCAAAGATGAAAAAGCCTGGAAGGAGGAGAGATGACTAGAAACGATTCGGTTGGCCGTTTTATGTGTGGATTAATTGTCGGAGTAGAGGTCCTTGTGCATTTCAGGTAAAATAACAACTCAATGTTTATATCCCAGCACAAATTAGCTAGCAACAGCAAGCTAGCTAAATAGGACAAATTAATGTTAGCTAGCAAGCTAACTAGCTAAATTGCCATACATGTTTAATGCTTTTCGACCTGTCCCCAAATGAATGTCTTTGGTTCAGAGTTTGTTTGATATTTTAACCTGCGTGTCGTGATCTCGTTTGGTGTGGGGGGGGCAAAATACATTTATGCACGATAGCGCACGATGGCGCAAGCGCGCAGCCGGTTTAGGTTCCGTGTAAGGAGCGCCATGACCCACACAAATTTGAGTGGGTACAAAGTATGTGAAGATGGCAGCGGGGTGGGCCGGAGGGGGGATATGCCCCCATCTGGAAGTTGGAGAATTTAGCATTTTTCAAACACCTGAAACTGCTTTTTCCTGCAATCATTGGGGGCATATCCAAGCATACCTCTTGAGCGGTCTGTATCCTCCTGACTGGCGGTTCTTTTTTTAAAGAAACTAAATGCTTCTCTGCATCTCTGTTAAAATCTGGGTAAAAGACTTAAAGGAATGTGAGTCTTATTCAGTACATTTATCAATTTCTTGCATTTCTGAAGTCTACCAACCTAGCTACTCTAACTTGATTGATAGCCTGAAAAAAAGCTTGGGAGCTAGTTATAAAGTTGGGAGATTGGGAACCTGGCCTAGCTAAAGCCAACTTCATAAAATTGCTACAGATGTAGGATTTTAATTTGATTACCCAGTTGCAGGAGAACTTTCCTGCAATACAGGACATTTTTAACTTGTAGTGTATTTGAGGTTTAAAAAGGCTTCTGAAGTTTGTAATTTCCACTTTGAAATTACAGACTATTTTCCCTTACGAAAAATGTATCAACCCCTACAAAAATGTCAATTAATTAGAATCCAAATAATAATTCACATTTCCATCTGTAGGTGGTTAGTAGTACAGGGTTTCGGGTTTTCGGCAAAATTTGACCAGGAAGATTTTAATTTACCAGACATTTGAAAAATTTACCTGACATCCCTCAAATCCGACTTGGCGCAGCCAGCGCCATCAATAAATGAGTGACGTTGACCAAATGAGCCACATTTACATGTCCTTAAAAACAGCCTATAACAAATTACAAAAACACTATTCCTTGTGTTTTGATGTGTAGTATACGCAAAACTTTATAGTCAATTCTTTTAAAAATTGTTTTTCCTAAAACAATATTCGTCCACCTCACTGTTCAGCTGTCGGTGATTTGAGCACTAAATGCATGAGGGCATTGCATGCAAAGGCCTAAAGCCTTTGGAGTCCACTGTATGATATTAATGTAAAAAATATATATATATATAAAAAAGGAAGAGAAGCTTAGGCCCAGCTGCAGAGAGAAATAGAGATAGAGATATCCCAGTGTCATGCTATGACACCGACATACATTTCTTTATGTCAGATGGCTACTGCGTCTGCTATGCGGATATAGCCGTACAGGAGGCTAATTCGTAAATTATCAGAATATTTTGGATAAAGATAAGCATTATTTTGTTATATTATAGGAGTAACTCTGGTAGGCCTTCTTTCTCACCTCAAGTTCGTCTGTCAGTTGGAGCACCAGTGAGCACAGCCTTCATAGGCCTGCAGTAGCTAAATCTTAATAATATCCACACCAAACCATTCTAAACTTTATTAGGGTAATATCAAATGTAAGTCAAGCCATTGTTCATTAGAGAAATATGAGAAGGCTGTTATACTGAGGGAAACAGCATCACAGTTGGAACTGATTTTGACCAAAGAAAATGGCTAAATAGAATTAAACAAAACCCTTACGATCTGGTTTAAACCTTCCCAAACGTTTTGAACAGGCTATATTGCATTAATTACCAACAAAGGCTAGTGCCTACCGTACCCAACAAATGACAGCAATAGGCTAATGTTATTTATTTTACAACAGGCCTACTTATAACCTACACTATATATACAAAAGTATGTGGACACCCTTCAAATGAGTGGATTCAGCTATTTTAGCCACACTTGTAAAAATTGTCTGTCCTCGGTTGCAACACTCACTACCGAGTTCCAAACCTCCTCTAGAAGCAATGTCAGCACAATAACTGTTAGTCGGTAGCTTCATGAAATGGGTTTCCATGGCCAAGCAACCACACACAAGCCTAAGATCACCATGCACAATGGCAACCATCGGCTGGAGTGGTGTTCGCCGCCATTGGACTCTGGAGCAGTGGAAACTTGGAGTGTCTTTGGAGTGATGAATCACGCTTCACCATCTGGATGTCCGACAATCAAATCTGGATTCGGCGGATACCAGGAGAACGCTACCTGCTCAAATGCATAGTGCCAACTGTAAAGTTTGGTGGAGGAGGATTAATGGTTTGGGGCTGTTTTTCATGGTTTGGGCTAGGACCCTTAGTTCCAATTGAAGGGAAATCTTAACGCTACAGCATACAATGACATTCTAGACGATTCTGTGCTTCCAGCTTTGTGGCAACCGTTTGGGCAAGACCCTTTCCTGTTTCAGCATGAAAATGCCCCCGTGCACAAAGCAAGATCCATACAGAGATGGTTTGTCGAGAAGAACTTGACTGGCCTGCACAGAGCCCTGACCTCAACCCCATCTAACAGCTTTGGGATGAATTGGAACGCCGACTGCGAGCCAGGCCTAATCGGCCAACATCAGTGCCCAACCTCACTAATTATTTTGTGGCTGAATGGAAGCAATTCCCTGCAGCAATGTTCCAACATCTAGTGGAAAGCCTTCCCAGAAGAGTGGAGGCTGTGATTACAGCAAAGGGGGGACCAACTCCATATTAATGGCCATGATTTTGGAATGAGATGTTCGACGAGCAGGTGTCCACACACACGTTTGGTCATGTAGTGCATCTGAAACTAAATACAGAATATTTGTATTTTTAAGAGGACAAATCTGGGCATGACGCCTCTGGTTGCGCTCACATTTTACAGTCGATAGACAACTTTACGACTGTTACAAACTTAGACTCATCTGTTTTTATCTTTTCAATCAGCTCTTGCACTAAAAGTGCATTACCATAATTTTCACAATTTCACAGTATGATTACAACCTCATAGTGTGACAAAAATGATAAAATATTCAAGTTTCTGATTACAGTGGGCCTTTAACATAAAATATCAGCTGTCAAATATCAGAGTACATTTCATCAGTGAATGTAACAGAGTTAAAGGTAGACTCAGCAAAATGACGTAGATGCAGAAAGTAAACAGCATAGTGGGTCAATTTCCACAACAACTAAGAGCGTTGAAGCATGAGGCTCAACTTCTCCACTGGTGCCGTGGATCCCACGCTGTAAGAGTGTGAAGCGAACCCATACACATGTGTAGATACCGGCTGTGTGAGAGTGAAGTTTTCCCTGAGTCTACCTTTAAGACATATTACAGATGGATGTTTGTTAAACAATTTGCATTGTGAAAGTAATGTAAAATTGCTTATAATATCATATATCCGCGGACCACAGCTTGGCAACTACGGAAGTCGGCTTTGAAAAAGCAACTGTAAGTACCAGTCGAGGCAAGTACCACTTGCTGCTGGTAAGCTTTCTTGACTTGGACGTACATTTTTGCCAACACATGGCTAACTTTTGTTAAAAAGCTGTTATTAGCGAAAATGTGTTTGGAGTTACCTTTCTAGCTAATAGGCTATGTTAGAGATTACACTTCAACTTCCAATTATAACGTGGGGATGAGGTCAAAATAATGAACAACTATTTACCAAATCTATTCATTTTAAAATGTTGATGACTTTTCTTTGTCTTTACCTGATGTACAAGACATGTGAAAAGTATTTTTTTTACAAACATATTCTAGCGACCCGCACAGACACATGTGTGTTATGCTGTTAGTTGGTTGTGTTGTGCTTACCAGTACACAGTGTTAGCAGTTTGATTGGAATGTCGGACCCTGTGATCTGCCAATCACAGAAATAGTCAATATCCTCTTGTTCTTTGGAAAGAAATAAAAATACCACACCACAAGTCTGAACAATTTGTTTAAGATTCAGGTAATGGCAGGCTGATGGCGCAACCACGGAACAAGTATGTACACCGCCCTCAACGCAGAACAGTGAAACAAAACATTCAATACTACGCTACTGAATCAAAAAAACAAGTACATTGTGGCAACATACATCATCCTACCAGGGCATGATATCATTTTATATTTTAGTTTTTTTACTCATATTTCCCGTACACATTTTATATCTTCACCCATGCAGTGGGGAGAAACATAATTCAATGTTCCGCTCAACTACTGTAGGCTGCCTTTACCCATCTGTATTCTATTTGCTATCTTATTCTGATGGCAGTCTTGATATCAACCCACACAGAACCAGTCTCCATGAAAAAACGACCTCAAACAAGTGATCGCTTGATTAGGATGGCACAAAAAATGTATGCATCAGACGAATAGTCAACATCCTCTTGTTCTTTGGAAAGAAATAAAAATACCACAAGTCTGAACAATTTGTTTAAGATTCAGGTAATGGCAGGCTGATGGCGCAACCACGGAACAAGTACAGTATGTACACCGCCCTCAACGCAGAACAGTAAATCAAAACATTCAATACTACGCTACTGAATCAAAAAACAAGTACATTGTGGCAACATACATCATCCTACCAGGGCATGATATCATTTTATATTTTAGTTTTTTTACTCATATTTCCCATACACAATTTCAATCTTCATCCATACAGTGGGGAGAAACATAATTTAATGTTGGAACCACTCAATTTGTTATCACTAAAACTATTAATATATCACTTTACATCAAATGCAGTTTGAGGTCTACTGTGTTGATTAGGAGTAAACATGAGAGGCACTCACTGGGCCTTCAATGCAAAATGCATTATTAAACTGGTTCGATTATACTTTTTCTAGTTTAAAAAAGCTTTCAACATGCACAATGAATCACTTTGCAAACAACGCATTTCTGAGTACACAAAGCTTTAAGGCAAATGGGTTACCTTTTTTCTTTAAGTACATTTAGGTGACAGTGAAATAAATTCATTTGGAAGTGCAATCTTACCCACTGAGCGGAAGCAAAAAGTCAAGACCCGCAGAACGAAGATCTTGACTGAAATGTCCAATTTTAGCACAATTACAACGGCATTTATCCAAGAAATGTGTGGATAACTAATTTGAATATCTCTGTCTTCCATTTTGTTTACTTGTCTTATGGTTGCTGGGAAAAACTACAGTAAAGGAAACATAATCCCACCTTGCTAAATAACAGAAAGTGTCCAACCAAGGTCACCTGGATCATAACGCTAACAGGTTCACCATATGTCTTAACCAGTGTGAGCATCCAGTGGGATGGCTACTGTATGAGCAACATCAATGAATTGCTCTGTTGGAATGTTTTCATGCAATTGTTTTGTTAAAAGCAGAACCTGCAGTGTATGATAAGGTGAGAAAAGTTGGGAAAAGACCCCAGTGGGAAAAGACCCCAGGTTAAGTCTGACTGAGGATGTGAAGTTTGAAACGTATTGCAGTATGCAATCTGCTTCAATATAGTACACCATACATCTTAGAAGTTGTTCTTCTTGTGGACAATGCAAAACAACATGTCCTTAAATATACAGTACCAGTCAAAAATTTGGACACACCTACTCATTCCAGGGTTTTTCTTAATTTTTTTGTATTTTCTACATTGTAGAATAGTAGTGAAGACGTCAAAACCATGAATTAACACATATGGTATCATGTAGTATGCAAAAAAAGTGTTAAACAAATCAAAATATATTTTATTTTTGAGATTTTTCAAAGTAGCCACCCTTTGCCTTGATGACAGCTTTGCACACTCTTGGCATTCTCTCAACTAGCATGCTTTTTCAACAGTCTTGAAGGAGTTCCCACATATGCTGAGCACTTGTGTGCTGCTTTCCCTTCACTCTGTGGTCCAACTCATCCCAAACCATCTCAATTGGGTTGAGGTCGGGTGATTGTGGAGGCCAGGTCATCTGATGCAGCACTTCATCACTCTCCTTCTTGGTCATAGCCCTTACACAGCCTGGAGGTGTGTTGGGTCATTGTCCTGTTGAAAAACAAATGATAGTCCCACTAAGTGCAAACCAGATGGGATGGCGTTTTGCTCAGAATGCTGTGGGAGCCATGCTGGTTAAGTGTGCCTTGAATTCTAAATGAATCACAGACAGTGTTACCAGCAAAGCACCCCCACACCATCACACCTCCTTCTCCAAGCTTCACAGTGGGAACCACACATGCGGAGATCATCAGTTCCCCTACTCTGCGTCTCACAAAGACACGGCGGTTAGAGCTAAAAGTCTAACATGTGGACTCCTCAGACCAAAGGACAGATTTCCACCAGTCTAATGTGCATTGCTTGTGTTTCTTGGCCCAAGCAAGTCTCTTATTATTGGTGTCCTTTAGTAGTGGTTTCTTTGCAGCAATTCGATCTTGAAGGCCTGATTCACAGTCTCCTCTGAACAGTTGATGTTGAGATATATCTGTTACTTGAACTCTGAAGTATTTATTTGGGGTGCAATCTGAGGTGCAGTTAACTCTAATGAACGTATCCTCTGCAGCAGACGTAACTCTGGGTCTTCCTTACCTGTGTCTGTCCTTATGAGAGCCAGTTTCATCATAGCGCTTGATGGTTTTTGCGACTGCACTTGAAGAAACTTTAAAAGTTCTTCATGTCTTAAAGTAATGGTGGACTGTCGTTTCTCTTTGATTATTTGAACTGTTCTTGCCATAATATGGACTTGGTCTTTTACCAAATAGGGCTATCTTCTGTATACCAACCCTTCCTTTTCACCACACAACTGATTGGCTCAAACGCAATGAGAAGGAAAGAAACTCCACAAATTAACTTTTATCAAGGCACACCTGTTAATGCATTCCAGGTGACTACCTCATGAAGCTGATTGAGAGAATGCCAAGAGTGTTCAAAACTGTCATCAAGGCAAAGGGTGGCTACATTGAAGAATCTCAAGTATAAAATATATTTTGATTTGGTTACTCCATTATTCCCTGTGTGTTATTTTATAGTTTTAATGTCTTCACTATTATTCTACAATGTAGAAAATAGTAAAAAAATAAATAAGAAAAAACCTTGAATGAGTAGGTGTGTCCAAACTTTTGAGTGGGACTCTATATATGTAACGGCAGCCTTCCCTCTCTTCACTATAAGAGAGGGTGAAACAGGGATCGGACCAACACGCAGCGTAGCCAGTGCTCAACATGTTTAATTAAACAAAAACAGTGAACACTAAACAAATACAAAATAACAACAGTGGCAAACCAATACAGACCTATCTGGTGCAGAATACAAACACAGAGACAGGAAACAACCACCCACAATCCCCAACACAAAACAAGCCACCTATATATGATTCTCAATCAGGGACAACGATTGACAGCTGTCTCTGATTGAGAACCATATTAGGCTGGACAAAGGAACAGACAAACTAGACACACAACATGGAATTCCCACCCAGCTCACGTCCTGACCAACACTAAACAAGCAAAACACATAAGAACTATGGTCAGGACGTGACAATATATTTATCCATTGATTCTTGAAGAATATAACTTCTATATTTCTCATGAGCTTAGTTCAACTGTCACACTCCATGATAACCCAAAATATAAGCTTGTTTTTCTCCAATGTTTTTTAAACATAGTAAATGTAAACAAACATTGTATAGCCTCATAACATAGTTAAAACAATACTTTTATGTAATGGACTGTCAGTCCTTGCTTCCATAGCTCTGTCTATTAATCTGAGAGGTGTTACATTTGTCCATGCCCATCCCACAGCATTTTACCAAAAATAGAGGCGGGATGCCAGTTTTGTTATTATTTCATCTGTAGATTTGCCTTTTAAACAGCTTCATATTTTCAAGACGTCAATGTGTCACCAACAAAAAGGTAAACAATAGGCCTATAGTAAATGCAGCATATGGCATTCATTTTCACATGTAAATAGCACTTTTCAGTTGTGCTGAACGCCTGCCATTCCATGAGCGAAGCATTTATTTTTCAAATCGAATCAATGAGCTCAATCAGTCCTCCATGACAACAAATCCATAAACAACAGAGTAGGGCAGGCTAATAAGTCCTTCGTTTTGGGGTCATGCTCAGGTATAAACTATTTGGCTAATCTATACTTCCATATTCCCAAATCCTCTTCTTGAATATCAAAGGGTATAACATTTATTTGAATGACTGGACTTTTTTTTTAATGTAAAGATATCATTTAACCGTATTATTATATGTAGTAGAAAGTGATCGGTTAGAAGAAGCCTACATAACCAACCCATAAAGTAAAACGTAACATCCATATATGGCCAGCTATGTAAACTGTAACATTGATTTATCCTGCAATAGAAGTCGTTCAATTGGAAGCTTACCTTTTTGTCTTCTTCTAATGCCTCTTAATTAAGGGGAAAGTAATCTAAAAGTAATGGAATGTAATCAGACTACGTTACTGAGTTTGGGTGATCCAAAAGTTACATTACTGATTACAATTTCGGACAGGTAACTAACTACTAACTGTAAGAAAAAAAAAACTAAGAAAAAAAACCTAAGAAAAAAAACAAAAACAAAAAAACAACTACTAACTGTAACGGATTACAATTAGAAAGTGACCTACCCAACCCTGTGTATCCACACCTAAATTTATATGGCTGAGTACATACTCTTTCTTTTTACAATAATAAGGAGATTCACATGCAGCGATTCTGACACGCTGCCATTGGCACATGTGCACCAAAGTTATTATAGATTTTTGTTTGTATTTATTTCTATGAGTTTTTCCATTTTTATTATTACTTACTTTCAGTTAGTTTTCAGACCTGATTTGTTAGTTATTTATTTAGTTTAAACCCCTAGAGTCTATTGACACCCAGGTGCGTTAATCTAAGTAACATAATAAAACAAACATTTTAAAATCCTTCAGTTTAAAATACAGTCGTGGCCAAAAGTTTTGAATGACACAAATATACATTTTCACCATGTCTGCTGCCTCAGTTTGTATGATGGCAATTTGCATATATTCCAGAATGTTATGAAGAGTGATCAGATGAATTACAATTAATTGCCAAGTCCCTCTATGCCATTCAAATGAACTGAATCCCAAAAAAACATTTCCACTGCATTTCAGCCCTGCCACAAAAGGACCAGCTGACAACATGTCAGTGATTCTCTCGTTAACACAGGTGTGAGTGTTGATGAGGACAAGGCTGGAGATCACTCTGTCATGCTGATTGAGTTCAGATAACAGACTGGAAGCTTGGAATCATTGTTCTTCCTCTGTCAACCACGGTTACCTGCAAGGAAACACATGCCGTCATCACTGCTTTGCACAAAAGGGCTTCACAGGCAAGGATATTGCTGCCAATAAGATTGCACCTAAATCAACCATTTATCAGATCATCAAGAACTTCAAGGGGAGTGGTTCAATTGTTGTGAAGAAGGCTTCAGGGCGCCCAAGAAAATCCAGCAAGCGCCAGGACCGTCTCCTAAAGTTGATTCAGCTGCGGGATCGGGGCACCACCAGTACAGAGCTTGCTCAGGAATGGCAGCAGGCAGGTGTGAGTGCATCTGCATGCACAGTGAGGCAAAGACTTTTGGAGATGGCCTGGTGTCAAGAAGGGCAGCAAAGAAGCCACTTCTCTCCAGGAAAAACATCAGGGACAGACTGATATTCTGCAAAAGGTACAGGGATTGGACTGCTGAGGACTGGGGAAAAGTCGTTTTCTCTGATGAATCCCCTTTCCGATTTGTTTGGGGCATCCGGAAAAAAGCTTGTCCGGAGAAGACAAGGTGAGCGCTACCATCAGTCCTGTATCATACCAACAGTAAAGCATGCTGAGACCATTCATGTGTGGGGTTGCTTCTCAGCCAAGGGAGTGGGCTCATTCACAATTTTGCCTAAGAACACAGCCATGAATAAAGAATGGTACCAACACATCCTCCAAGAGCAACTTCTCCCAACCATCCAGAAACAGTTTGGTGACGAACAATGCCTTTTCCAGCATGATGGAGCACCTTGCCATAAGGCAAAAGTGATAACTAAGTGGCCCGGGGAACAAAACATCAATATTTTGTGTCCATGGTCAGGAAACTCCCCAGGCCTTAATCCCATTGAGAACTTTTGGTGAATCCTCAAGAGGCAGGTGGACAAACAAAAACCCACAAAAACCCATACTGCAAATATTGACTCTTTGCATCAACTTCATATAATTGTCAATAAAAGCCTTTGACACGTATGAAAGGCTTGTAATTATACTTCAGTATTCCATAGTAACATCTGACAAAAATACCTAAAGACACTGAAGCAGCAAACTTTGTGGAAATGAATATTGATGTCATTCTCAAAACTTTTGGCCACGACTGTAGAGATCTGTCTCAATCCACCACATCCACCTATGTCGCCCTTCCGCCTCTGCGGTGGGAAGTGGCAGAGCTCCAATGCTATTTGTCAGACCAGGAAATGTTCAAGGAAAATCGGTCTTCTCAGGAAAACCGCTAGCATCCGAACGGTTTGGCCTACAAAATAATATGACTACTCTATAGAAAGGGGAGACTCACGAACACGATGAACTCATCTATAGGTAACCCATACAAATGAATGGAAGTATGGAGGTAGTTTTTGTGCTCACAAATGTAAAAATATGTATTTATTTCCAGAGCTTATTTATTTCAAAACCTTATTCCTTATGATTAATTTTTTTACTGTCTTTTTTTGCCATTTATGAATGTGATATTCAATGCGTCTCTATGGGCTATAGCAGTAAAGGCCAAATTCAATATTTTATCAAACATTCTTTTTATTAAAATAATGGATATACCTAAAGGGGTCCTAAAATTCTAAACCAAATAGCTAAATGGTCCATGGTATGACCTTCTGAGAACAATTAAGCTTAGAATTTCGAAGGTTTACAAAACCATATTGCATGCAGTGATTATTCACGGTTAGACAGACCGTCAGAAAAGTTGTACTCATCGGCCTTGCTGTGGTCAGTTGTTCAAATGATAAACCTATAGCTAAGTTTAGGTTTAAGATATAAAGTAAGTCTCAATGTGACTTAAATTTAAAAGGAATATCGTGAAGATTGGTGCAAAAAAATATGGAGGAAAGAAACTCTCTCGTGCCCATGTTTACACCAATCCAGTGCTTTAGTAGTACATGTTAGAAGAATCAAGTTAGCTACCTAGCAGGTTTTTTCCCCCTGTCAGCTAGCGATAGCTAGGAATAGTGATGCTCACGCTAGGTCTATTTGAAACATCAGCTTCTCCTGGTAGCATTTACCCACCAGATTCAGTAGCGTAAAAACCCCATTAGGTTTTTGCTCGAACATAATTTGTGATTGTTTTATTTAATTTTTAGTTAGTTTTGGAGTCAAATAGTTTCAGTATAGTTTTCCTTTTTCAAATGGGTTTGTTAATACTTTTATTTCAATTGACTAAATCATTAAATTATTGTTTTTTCATCATTAGTTATCGTTTTAGTTTTATAATATAATTAATAACCTTTATGTGCACACACACACATGCACACACACATTATATTCTTCTATCCTTGTCTGCACCTAAAATCTTATTTTCCCTAACCCTAACCGTAATCCATACCCTAACCATAATCCATACCATAACCCGTAACCCTAAACCTACCCACTTAACCCTTACCCTAACCCTAACTCTAATTGTAATCCTAACCCCTAAGCTAAAATAGTATTTGTTCTCATGTGGATGTGGGGAAATGTCCCCACCAGGGAGAATTTTCCTTGTATTACCATCCTTGTGGGGACTTTTGGGGATTTTAGCTCCCCACAAAGATAGAAGCACCACACACACACACAGAATGAAACCTGTGCATGAAACATTTATGTTGAGACCCCTCAGTGAGATTCGATCATGCATGAAGCACATTCTGCTCAGCAAGTGGGAAAAGTGCCCTCAGAGGAGAATAAGGAATGAGGGCAAAGAGGTGACCACACACTTGCTCTCATATTCAATCCACTTTTTTTAAAGCCCAATTCAATTAACCTGCTTTCACCTGCCTCTCGCAACTTGCACTTACTGCAAAAGCACAGTCCAGCTTTAAGCACTGATTGCCCTCCCCCTCTCCCTAGCAAAGATTTATGATTTAACCAAATCTCCAGAATTAAGAAGACTGGTGGCTTTGCCTAAATCAGTTATCCTTTTTCCAGTTTTGACAAGTAAACACCCATAACTGGCAGGCCATTGCATATGCCATAGAGACAGAACAAAGTTGTAGACATATTTGACATATATTAGTATTAAATTGAATATTTGTAAGTGGATGGAACTGACCTCAACACTTGAATGTTGTGCATTAATAAGTCTTCTGAGCTGTGTGTTAGTCATTTGGAGGAGTTGTGTGTTGACAGAACTCTGAGGTCTTGGCACACAAGATGCACCTTGTCACATAGAAATGAAATAAGACATAAAAATGTACCTATGCCATGTCTAATACTGGCTGGAGCACTTGTGCAGTCAATCCGCGGGATTACCATCATAGCCAAGTCCCAACCTTCCTCTTTTTTTTACAAAGACAAAGGAACAGACATATACTGAAATGCTTAGAATAAACTGTGGCAGACATAAGGATGGACTAACGCCAGGATACCCACAGTGACCAGTATGGTTTCACAGCTGTGTTATAGACTGGTAATTTTCAAATCTGAATGCATTTGGTCAGTCTTCAGAGGGTTGTGACCATCCTTATCGAATTGAGCTATGAATATGAACATACTACAACCATTTTTTTGTAGCGGATAATTGTTATTGTCAATCTGAATGGTCATGTAGGCCAACTGTTATGCTTGAAGGTAACTGGGGGAATCCCCTTCCCTTTCCTCAAGCGGTTGAAAGCACATGAAGTTAGGTGAGCTGAAACTGTAATCCTTTTTAGTGATTTTTTTTTTTACAATGCTTTTTAGACAGTTTTTAGATTTTAACAACAGCTGGCCTAAATAACTCTGCAGATATAGCCTACATTCCTTGGTGGTTTCTTCAATGGAACATTCTAATGTCGATGTTTAGGTAAGGATGCACTTTTCTTTCCTCGAGAGGACGACAGAGTGTATCACATCCACAAATAACTAATCTGTCCCCCAAATCTACAGATCAAGCTTTTCTCTCTAATTTAATATTTTGCCAATTAGGACCCATTAGTTAATACAAGAAAGTATTTATTTAGCATTAGACTCTTGATATGAATCCTATTGCAAGACAACAGATACACTGATTGGTTTGGGATTTTACTTTCAATGCACTAAGCACGCACAAGAAGAATCCCTACAGGCAATCACAACAGAATAACTTATCTTTCCATATTCTATCCCAAGACATTTCACAGATTTGTTGAATGTAACTTTTAATTTACTTTTAATTTTTTATTTTAAATACAACGTGTACACATGTTTTAGTGAGTAGATGCTCATCTACATCTCTCTGTATTGACTGTGCTTTTGGTCATTCTTGTTGCTGAATTTACTTTTAGAACCATGACTGACTGAGGATTGTGTGCTGCCATCTTGTGGCAAATGATACACCTTGCTTGCACATCTTTTTTTATGCAATGACGACAGTTATAGATTACATATAGGATACACATATCGAGCTCAACTTTATGTGATCAATGACTAACACAAACGCATATCTCCATAAATAATAAATGCATATGAGAACGGACTTTTAGCAATAGCAATAGCATGTTTCTCTATCTGAAATCACTGCATGTTGAGCATCCTGTCGAAGTAAAGTGGTGTGAACTTGTACCCAGATTCTTTGTAGAACTTGTTTTGGAATTGAACCCGGTAAAGGATAGATGAGACATTAAAAACATAACGTTTGGAAACATCATAAAACTGTAGTTTAATTCTGGTCTTGTTGTTGTAGTGGTTTCATTCATCAGTATTGGCTGCCACTGCTGCTTCAGTTGTGTTAATAAGCTACCGGTCTGTTATGTGAATGGAGTGTTACAGAATTCGAAGGCTATATCAGGTTGTGTGTGCGCGCGCGCACATGCATGTGTTTGTATTCACGTGCATGTGTTTGTATTCACATGCACATGCACATGCATATGCACACAGTTCATTTTTAAGAAATCTGCATTGATGTGCCCCCTAAATCTGTCTGTGTACACCCAGAATGCTTTGTAATTAAATCAAGTTCAGTGTACTTATTGATCCCTTTATCATAGCAGGTTTAAGTCAGACACAGGACACCAAATCTCAGCAAGAATCAGCTTCTGTGTGATGTCTATGTTACACAGGTTCAGTGTGTAATAGATGGTCTTCATCTTCTTTAGTGGTCCACTCCGGGAGGTTGGCTGTTGCTGCTGCTGCTGCAGTGAGGGCAGTCGCACGGAACTGTTCTGTCCTCTTCATGACCTGATAGAAGCAAGGAGAAGTGGGAGGGAGGGAGGGAGGGAGGGAGGGAGGGAGGGAGGGAGGGAAAAGAAACAAAGTAACAAAAAAGTCAATTAATTTGATGAGATCTTCTTGTACACTTTCCATTCTGAAACCAGTGATCTGTGCAACCGTGAAAATACATAGCGATTGACAGTATAGCAATAGTCTTGACCCATCATTTTCAATCCCTCAGTTACATACATTGTGAAAGGGTTATACAACAGACCATTTACCATTCCAAGTTCTTCAATGTGTGTGTTGACATTTGTTCTCATCTTGTCACGACTTCCGCCGAAATTGGTTCCTCTCCTTGTTCAGGCGGCGTTCGGTGGTCGGCGTCGCCGGTCTTCTAGCCATCATCGATCCACTTTTCATTTTCCTTTTTTTTTTCTTGTCTAACCACACACCTGGTTTCAATTCCATCATTACATGTTGTGTATTTAACCCTATGTTCCCCCCATGTCCTTGTCCGGAATTGTTTATTGTAAGTGCTTGTGCACGTTATTCTGGTGTGCAACGGGTTTTGTACCCATTGTATTGATTGTTCTGTTTACAGTGATTTTTATTATTAAACTGCGCCGTTGTAACACAGTTTTTGCTCTCCTGCGCCTGACTCGGGGCGGCAGGGTAGCCTAGTGGTTAGAGCGTTGGACTAGTAACCGAAAGGTTGCAAGTTCAAATCCCCGAGCTGACAAGGTACAAATCTGTCGTTCTGCCCCTGAACAGGCAGTTAACCCACTGTTCCTAGGCCGTCATTGAAAATAAGAATTTGTTCTTAACTGACTTGCCTAGTTAAATAAAGGTTAATAAAATAAAAAAAACTTCTCTGCCGCCAGTGCGCACCCCTTACACATCTCCTTTTGTGCATACCCATTGTTAATCTTTGAGAGGAGTTTTATTTTTTTATAATTTTACTTCTTAAGGCTTTTGACATACTCAAGGGATAATTTCCCTCACCCATCACATAGCTTTCTGATCTTTCCTCTGACCTGGTCTCCTTGGACAAATACAACAAAAACATCCTTCTTAACTAGATCCTCATATGAGCAGAAAACAGTCAAAACCACCACAAACCTGCCAGAGGAAAGAAGAGGAAGGCATCATGCTTCTAAGGGGGCAAAAATATGTTGTTACTTGGTTGTAATCTGGTTATCTGACTTCTCAACAACCAGACAACAACCTGAAAATGATGTAATAATGACTTCCCACGCCCATTGGGTAGCAGGCACACACACTGTAAGACCTTCTCTAGTGCTTTTTTCCATAGTTAGCCTGACTAGTAACATGAGGTTAAACATCCACCCAAGTTGGTGCTGGTGTAACTGTTGCGTTGGCTTGTCATCCTGGACGAGTACACTGAGTCCTCAGAAGGAAGATCAGCTGGGACTCAGCCTATAGGCACAACATGAGAAAAGAACAGGACTGTTAATGTTATTATTCTTTATGACATTTACGCCCTCCTGCCATCCCAGTATTGGTCATAGGAGGGCGTAAGTCTAATGCTATCGGTCATTTACCTCCTCAAAAAAGTCAGCAGTCATCTGCAGGAGATGGTTGATCTCCATTAGTTGAGTGAAGTTCTTCCTGAGTGTCTCAGTTTGAGTTGGTCTTCAGATCCTACTCCAGTTTATCAAAGATAGACTGAGGTAACAGAAATAGAGGAATGTGGATGCCATTCAAATCAATTTGTTTCAAAGGATAGTCGTTGGCATAACTTGGCATAAACAAGTTAAACTTAAAACTAATGATAACACAAGCTGGGAAAGATATTATGTTGGAGAAAACCATGAGAGCAAGGATCTCACCTCTGAATCCAGAACATTTTGTGCTAAAGATATTCTCTCACTGCTGGGATGGGGATGTTTGCCTTCACAACCTCCTTTTTCAGGAATCCTGGTAGAAGTGTAGCACAATATTTAGTCAGGAAATATTATATGTATCAATCAAAAGGGGCTTTCGTCCAGAGTCCTATTGTAACAGTCCTGACCTATTTATGTTAGTTTTTATGTGTTTTTGGTCAGGGCATGTGTTTTGGGTGGGCAGTCTATGTTACCTGTTTCTATGTTGGTTTCGGTTTGCCTGGTATGGCTCTTGATTAGAGGCAGGTGGTTTGCATTTTCCTCTAATCAAGAGTCATATTTAGGTAGGGCATTATCACTGTGTGTTTGTGGGTGATTGTCTCCTGTGATGTCTTCGTTATGTTAGATGTATTCACTTTTGGAGCTGTTTGGCTGTTCGTTCGTTTCGATGTCCGTTCCTGTTCGTGAGTTTACGTTTGTCCATGTAAGTTTATGTTCAGGTTGCGTGTACGTCGTTTTCTTATTTTGTAGTTTGTTGAAAGTGTTTTGTTTAGTTTTCGTGTTGCTATTTTCATCGTTGTCATATGTAAAATAAAGATGGCATATTTCCCTAACTCCGCATTTTGGTCCGAAGATCCTTCTCTCCTCACCTCATCTGAGGATGAGGAGAGCGGCAGCTATGACAGAATCACCCACCAAAATACAGAGACCAAGCGGTATGGAAAAAATGCTCGACGGAGCAACAAGGACTTTTGGACTTGGGAGGAGATCCTGTCTGGTAGAGGACCCTGGGCGCAAACTGGAGGAAATCGCTGCTCTCGTGAGAAGAGTGAGGCAGCCACAGCCCAGGAGCGCTGGTATGAGGAGGCAGCTAGGAGACGTGGATGGAAGCCGGAGATTCAAGCTCGTAACCGGAATTATGAGGGGACACGTCTTGCACGGAAGCCCGAAAAGCCCGTGAGTAACTCCCAAAAATTTCTTGGGGGGGGGGCTAAGGGGTTGTGGGCCAAGGGCAGGTAGGAGACCTGCGCCCACTTCCCAGGCTAACCGTGGAGAGCGGGAGTACGGGCAGACACCGTGTTACGCAGTAGAGCGCACGGTGTCTCCTGTACGTGTGCATAGCCCAGTGCGGGTTATTCCACCTCCCCGCACTGGTAGGGCTAGATTGGGCATTGAGCCAGGTGTCATGAGGCCGGCTCAACGCGTCTGGTCTCCAGTGCGTCTCCTCGGGCCGGCATACATGGCACCTGCCTTACGCATGGTTTCCCCGGTTCGCCTGCATAGCCCAGTGCGGGCTATTCCACCTCGCCGCACTGGCAGGGCGACCGGGAGCATTCAACCAGGTAAGGTTGGGCAGGCTCAATGCTCAAGAGAGCCAGTACGCCTGCACGGTCCGGTATTTCCGGCGCCACCTCCCCACCCCAGCCTAGTACCTACAGTGCCTATATTACGCACTAGGCTACCAGTGCATTTCCAGAGCCCTGTTCCTCCTCCACGCACTCTCCCTGTAGTGCGTGTATCCAGTTCGGTGCCTCCAGTTCCGGCCCCACGCACTAAGCCACCTGTGCGTCTCCCAAGTCCTGTACACACTGTCACTTCTCCCCGTACTAGTCCTGAGGTGCGTGCCCTCAGCCAGGTGCCACCAGTGCCGGTACCACGCACCAGGTATAGAGTACGCTTTGAGAGTTCAGTGTGCCCTGTCTCTGCTCCCCGCACTAGTAGGAAGGTGCTTATCATTAGCACGGTGCCTCCAGTTCCGGCACCACGCACCAGGTCTACAGTGCGCCATATCCGGCCAGAGCCATCCGTCTCCCCAGCGCCATCTGAGCCATCCGTCTCCCCAGCGCCATCTGAGCCATCTGTCTCCCCAGCGCCATCTGAGCCATCTGTCTCCTCAGCGCCATCTGAGCCATCCGTCTCCCCAGCGCCATCTGAGCCATCCGTCTGCCAGGAGCCTGCAAAGCCGCCCGTCTGCCATGAGCCTGCAAAGCCGCCCGTCTGCCATGAGCCTACAGAGCCGTCAGCCAGACAGGAGCCGCTAGAGCCATCAGCCAGACAGGAGCCGCTAGAGCCGCCAGCCAGACAGGATCTGCCAGAGCCGCCAACCAGACAGGATCTGCCAGAGCCGCCAACCAGACAGGATCTGCCAGAGCCGCCAACCAGACAGGATCTGCCAGAGCCGCCAACCAGACAGGATCTGCCAGAGCCGCCAACCAGACAGGATCTGCCAGAGCCGCCAACCAGACAGGATCTGCCAGAGCCGCCAACCAGACAGGATCTGCCAGAGCCGCTAACCAGACAGGATCTGCCAGAGCCGTCAGTGAGCCATGAGCAGCCAGAGCCGTCAGTGAGCCATGAGCAGCCAGAGCCGTCAGTGAGCCATGAGCAGCCAGAGCCGTCAGTGAGCCATGAGCAGCCAGAGCCGTCAGTGAGCCATGAGCAGCCAGAGCCGTCAGTGAGCCATGAGCAGCCAGAGCCGTCAAAGAGCCATGAGCAGCCAGAGCCGTCAGTGAGCCATGAGCAGCCAGAGCCGTCAGAGCGCCATGAGCGTCGTGAGCCGTCAGAGCGCCATGAGCGTCGTGAGCCGTCAGCCTGCCATGAGCGTCGAGAGCCGTCAGCCTGCCATGAGCGTCGAGAGCCGTCAGCCTGCCATGAGCGTCGAGAGCCGTCAGCCTGCCATGAGCGTCGAGAGCCGTCAGCCTGCCATGAGCGTCGAGAGCCGTCAGCCTGCCATGAGCGTCGAGAGCCGTCAGCCTGCCATGAGCGTCGAGAGCCGTCAGCCTGCCATGAGCGTCGAGAGCCGTCAGTCTGCCATGAGCGTCGAGAGCCGTCAGCCAGCATGGACCTGCCAGAGCCGTCCAAACAGGACCTGCCAGAGTCCTTCAGCCGGGATCTGCCCCTTGTCCCGGTGTTGCCCCTTGTCCCGGTGTTGCCCCTTGTCCCGGTGCTGCCCCTTGTCCCGGTGCTGCCCCTTGTCCCGGTGCTGCCCCTTGTCCCGGTGCTGCCCCTTGTCCCGGTGCTGCCCCTTGTCCCGGTGCTGCCCCTTGTCCCGGTGCTGCCCCTTGTCCCGGTGCTGCCCCTTGTCCCGGTGCTGCCCCTTGTCCCGGTGCTGCCCCTTGTCCCGGTGCTGCCCCTTGTCCCGGTGCTGCCCCTTGTCCCGGTGCTGCCCCTTGTCCCAGTGATGGTCCTTATCCTGGTGCTGCCCCTTGTTTTTGTGCTGCCCCTTGTCCCGGTGCTACCCCTTGTCCCGGTGCTGCCCCTTGTTCCGGTGCTAGCTGATTATTTAGGGGAAGGTAATGTTTGGGTGGTCAGTGGTAGGGGTAGACAGAAGAGGGGAGTGACTATGGTGGTATGGGGACAGCGTCCGGAACCGGAACCACCACCGTGGTCAACTGCCCACCCGGACCCTCCCCTGGACTTTGTGCTGGTGCGCCCGGCGTTCGCACCTTGGGGGGGGGGGTACTGTAACAGTCCTGACCTATTTATGTTAGTTTTTATGTGTTTTTGGTCAGGGCATGTGTTTTGGGTGGGCAGTCTGTTACCTGTTTCTATGTTGGTTTCGGTTTGCCTGGTATGGCTCTTGATTAGAGGCAGGTGGTTTGCATTTTCCTCTAATCAAGAGTCATATTTAGGTAGGGCATTATCACTGTGTGTTTGTGGGTGATTGTCTCCTGTGATGTCTTCGTTATGTTAGATGTATTCACTTTTGGAGCTGTTTGGCTGTTCGTTCGTTTCGATGTCCGTTCCTGTTCGTGAGTTTACGTTTGTCCATGTAAGTTTATGTTCAGGTTGCGTGTACGTCGTTTTCTTATTTTGTAGTTTGTTGAAAGATTTTTGTTTAGTTTTCGTGTTGCTATTTTCATCGTTGTCATATGTAAAATAAAGATGGCATATTTCCCTAACTCCGCATTTTGGTCCGAAGATCCTTCTCTCCTCACCTCATCCGAGGATGAGGAGAGCGGCAGCTATGACACCTATGTATTTAAATCTACCTTTAAAAACACCAAACTTATGAATAATTCTCTCCATCTCCTCACATTTCTTCACTGCCCTCAAAAATCTACACTGTAAGGCCACTGTTCCAGGATTTAGCTAAAACATACAAATATACTGTATACTTCAATTGGCTTATATAGCCTACCTGTTAGGAATAGCCCAATTAGCTGTTTAATTAATGATTTCAGTGTCAACTATTTTCTCATACTCTGTGTGAAGTGTTTACCTTTATTAGAAAACACAACTAACACTAAACCAAGTAATTTAACCAAACTTAACGACAAAAATAATCAATAACCTTTTACAATCATGTAATTTCATAAGTAAATGCATGATAATAAATTATGGACAAAAAGAAAGTGTGGTTTTGCATGGTGAATGTTTTTGGGGAAGGCTTCACAGACAACATCCATTAATCTTAACCTGAGAGGGCAATCAAAAGGCCTATCCATGTATAATACAGACCATCCACGTTTTGCGTGTTATTTGACATTACAATGCATTATACATTGGATAGTTTCAGCTCTTTCCTTCAATGACTATATGATTTCAACTTACAGTAACATTTTAATACGAACACACATTTTAGAGTGATATTGCATTCCGAGTACATGGTAGAATCAATATGTTATAGACTGTTGTGCAGATAAATGGATGTGTCACGCCCTGGCCTTATTATTCTTTGTTTTCTTTATTATTTTAGTTAGGTCAGGGTGTGACATGGGTAATGTTTATGTTTTGTTGGTTTTGGGTGTTTATTTGGTAAAGGGGTTATGGGGTGTAGTAGATGGTTTTGTGTTGAGTGTATATGTCTAGCGTTGTCTATGTTGGTTAGTTATCTAGGAGAGTCTATGGTTACCTGAATGAGTTCCCAATTAGAGACAGCTGATTTCGGTTGTCTCTGATTGGGAGCCTTATTTAGGGTAGCCATAGGCTCTCATTGGTTGTGGGTAATTGTCTATGTAAGAACGTTAGTAGCCTGTATGTTTGTGCACAACGTTTGTAGCTTCACGGTCGTTTTGTTGTTTTGTTAAAGTGTTTTTGTGTCGTGTTCATCTTCGTGTTATAATAAAAGAAGATGGCTTATTTTCCAAAAGCTGCATTTTGGTCCGTTAATCCGCCACACGATCGTGACAGAATTACCCACCATAGGACCAAGCGGCATGGAAGGCGGCAACAGGACCTACCCACAAAGGATTTCTGGACATGGGAGGAGATACTGGATGGTAAGGGGCCGTGGGATCAACCTGGAGAATATCGCCTCCCTCGTGAAGAGCTGGAGGCAGCGAAAGCCGAGAGGAGGCGATATGAGGAGGCAGCACGGAGACAAGGCTGGAAGCCCGTGAGTACAACCCAAAAATTTCTTGGGGGGGCCTTAAAGGGAGTGTGGCGAAGTCAGGTAGGAAACCTGCGCCTACTCCCTGTACTTACCGTGGAGAGCGAGAGTACGGGCAGACACCGTGTTACGCAGTAGAGCGCACGGTGTCTCCTGTACGCGTGCATAGCCCGGTTCGGTACATTTCAGCTCCACGTATCGGCCGGGCTAGACTGAGCGTTGAGCCATATGTCATGAAGCCGGCCCAACGCATCTGGTCACCAGTGCGTCTCCTCGGGCCGGCGTACATGGCACCAGCCTTACGCATGGTGTCCCCGGTTCGCCTACATAGGCCGGTGCGGGTTATTCCACCTCCCCGCACTGGTCAGGCGACAGGGAGCATAGAACCAGGTAAGGTTGGGCAGGCTCGGCGTTCAAGGGAGCCAGTACGCCTGCACGGTCCGGTATTTCCGGCGCCACCTCCCCGCCCCAACCCAGTACCACCAGTGCCTCCTCCACGCACTAGCTATATGGTGCGTGTCTCCAGCCCTTTACCACCAGTGTCTAAACCACGCACCAAGCCTCCTGTGTGTCCCCAGAGTCCTGTGCGTCCTGTTGCTGCTCCCCGCACTAGCCCTGAGATGCGTGTCCCCAGCCCGGTGCCACCAGTCCCGGCACCACGCACCAGGCCTACAGTGCGCCTCAGCCGGCAGGAGTCTGCCGTCTGCACAGCGTTGACTGAACTGCTCGTCTCCCCAGCGCCATCTGAGCCATCCGTCTCCCCAGCGCCATCTGAGCCATCCGTCTCCCCAGCGCCATCTGAGCCATCCGTCTGCCATGAGCCTGCAAAGCCGCCCGTCTGCCATGAGCCCACTGAGCCGTCCGCCAGACAGGAGCCGCTAGAGCCGTCCGCCAGACAGGAGCCGCTAGAGCCGTCCGCCAGACAGGAGCCGCTAGAGCCGCCAGCCAGACAGGAGCCGCTAGAGCCGTCCGTCAGACAGGATCTGCCAGAGCCGCCAACCAGACAGGATCTGCCAGAGCCGCCAACCAGACAGGATCTGCCAGAGCCGCCAACCAGACAGGATCTGCCAGAGCCGCCAACCAGACAGGATCTGCCAGAGCCGCCAACCAGACAGGATCTGCCAGAGCCGCCAACCAGACAGGAGCAGCCAGATCAGTCAGCCAGCCATGAGCAGCCAGATCCGTCAGCTAGCCATGAGCAGCCAGATCCGTCAGCTAGCCATGAGCAGCCAGATCCGTCAGCTAGCCATGAGCAGCCAGATCCGTCAGCTAGCCATGAGCAGCCAGATCCGTCAGCTAGCCATGAGCAGCCAGATCCGTCAGCTAGCCATGAGCAGCCAGATCCGTCAGCTAGCCATGAGCAGCCAGATCCGTCAGCTAGCCATGAGCAGCCAGATCCGTCAGCTAGCCATGAGCAGCCAGATCCGTCAGCTAGCCATGAGCAGCCAGATCCGTCAGCTAGCCATGAGCAGCCAGATCCGTCAGCTAGCCATGAGCAGCCAGATCCGTCAGCTAGCCATGAGCAGCCAGATCCGTCAGCCAGCCATGAGCAGCCAGATCCGTTAGCCAGCCATGAGCAGCCAGATCCGTTAGCCAGCCATGAGCAGCCAGATCCGTTAGCCAGCCATGAGCAGCCAGATCTGTCAGCCAGCCATGGGCCGTCCCTCAGTCCGGAGCTGCAGTCCCTCAGTCCGGAGCTGCAGTCCCTCAGTCCGGAGCTGCAGTCCCTCAGTCCGGAGCTGCAGTCCCTCAGTCCGGAGCTGCCATTCCTCAGTCCGGAGCTGCCCCTTACCCTGGAGCTGCCCCTTACCCTGGAGCTGCCCCTTACCCTGGTACTGCCCCTTATCCTGGTACTGCCCCTGACCCTGGTACTGCCCCTTACCCTGGTACTGGTCCTTAGTCCGGAGCTGTCCCTTAGTCCGGAACTCCCCCTTAATGCAATGGGGTTAATGTGGAGGGGGGTCGTTTGGAGGAAGCCTAGGAGGTGGTTAGGTACTGTGGTGACGTGGGGACTACGACCGGAGCCGCCACCGTGGAGGGGAGCCCACCCAGACCCTCCCCTAGACTGTGTATGGTGCGCCCGGAGTTCGCGCCTCAAGGGGGGGGTTATGTCACGCCCTGGCCTTATTATTCTTTGTTTTCTTTATTATTTTAGTTAGGTCAGGGTGTGACATGGGTAATGTTTATGTTTTGTTGGTTTTGGGTGTTTATTTGGTAAAGGGGTTATGGGGTGTAGTAGATGGTTTTGTGTTGAGTGTATATGTCTAGCGTTGTCTATGTTGGTTAGTTATCTAGGAGAGTCTATGGTTACCTGAATGAGTTCCCAATTAGAGACAGCTGATTTCGGTTGTCTCTGATTGGGAGCCTTATTTAGGGTAGCCATAGGCTCTCATTGGTTGTGGGTAATTGTCTATGTAAGAACGTTAGTAGCCTGTATGTTTGTGCACAACGTTTGTAGCTTCACGGTCGTTTTGTTGTTTTGTTGTTTTGTTAAAGTGTTTTTGTGTCGTGTTCATCTTCGTGTTATAATAAAAGAAGATGGCTTATTTTCCAAAAGCTGCATTTTGGTCCGTTAATCCGCCACACGATCGTGACAGGATGTAACCTTCATGCCATTAGCCATATTGTGCTCAGTTTAACACCTATTTAAACTGGGGTGACCGTTACAAAAAAATGTTTTTTTATTTGATTAATTGAATATGAAAAAAATATCAACTAAATTAATATTTCAACATATTCATGAGAAACATAAACGTGGTAGATACAGTGAACAACACAGTGCACCACATTTCCACTGATTTGACTGTAAATGTGATTGTTTTACTCACATCTTTAAATTGCACCAGTCCTAGATGCTCAAACTCATTGATGCAGTTGTGAGCTGACTCAGTTAGTGAAAACAGCCCCGCAAGGCACATGTCTTCACTCCGAAAAAAAGAATCCATCTTTTAGTCAAACTAGTCCTGATTTATCTTTGGTAATCTCTTTGGTGATCCTGAAATCTCAGGTGTCTGGCAAAGGCTTGACTGTGATTGCATTGTTATATGTGGTAATACTTATCAATGTGTCTTTTGAACAGCAGCCCAAACATGAAATGGAAAGAGTGGTTGTGTTATCAGGATCAATAATGCCACTGATGTTGTGGTCTACAACACCACATGGTATGCTGCGCCACTGCAGTGCAAGGACTGAGAGAACCATAGAGACGCAATATGAGCCATGTAATAAGTCATGTAATATATAAGCCATGTTATCAAAATGTATTGTACCAAATATTTTACCATGAAATGCTTGCTTGCGAGCCCTTCCCAACATGTATAAGCGTGTAATAAACCATGTAATAAGCCTCTAGTTAGGCTACTCATGAGGTCAACTGCTACTGACAGTGCCAGAACAATCAGTTTGAGTGTTTTGAACATAATTATTATTTAGAAATGTCATGATTCACAATTTGTGAAATTGTAATTTATACTAGTTGGTAAGTAACCTGGGAATCATCAATTTAACATGGATTGGTAAACTGTCAATCTGTATTTTCTATCTGCCAGATAGGCAGAGAAGATATTTTTTTATACGTGAAAGAGCACATATGGCTTGCATTTTTTATACTTTAATTAACGTAATTGTCTTACTCCTTGATTACGAAATAAAGTTAGTATCCTTAGGCTGTAGCCTTTGTACAGTTTTAGCAAATGTCGCTTTATAACGTATCCCAGTAGGCTACAACCGGAATCCCCTCCCCACACATTTTATGGTGTGATCTTGCCGCTCCACCGCAAAGTGTGCTTCAATGATTGGGGGTGGCCTCGCGTCATGTGATACCTAAGCGTCACCGAAATCCTTTGTTGATGGTGATTCACAAAACCTCACTCAGACATTGTCTGGGTAAATTGCTACAACAAAATCATTTATTTTCGCCTTTGTGGGATTGTGTTGTGGAAGGATGCAGAGATATTCTCGGAGGGACATTTTAAACCAGCTGTTTGCCGCTGGGATAAAATAGAGGCAGACGCGTCAAAGGTAAATGCGACAGTCAAAATAGCTCATTATCGCACACCCTATCCCGTACGACGGCCAGACGAGCGATCAATAGAGCAAAGCCAACATTTCGTTTGTGCAATTTGTGAGCTAAAGTCCGATATAATGCCGTTTTTTTCTATGGCTATGCTGGGAGATAATCCCCGTTCTGCAAAGGAGATGAAACCTTTTTTTAGCCGTGGGTGAAACAGTTTGCCAACAACAACGCGTTTTGTTCTCCGTCTATCAATTCACATCTGGTGGATTCGTTGATGTTTTTCTGCCATTTGAATGAAAAAAGGCATATGTTGTGATTTGGAGAAAATACGGTGTCCACTCAGCATCTTAAGCATCATGTCCATAGGATATCCCCTCTCATCTCACGGACCCTCGGCAGGCCGTTTTTTCTCTCTCCTCTGCCTTTTGGCCGTCTCTACACTGCCTGGAGCACAAGCCTCTTACCCCGAGAGCAGCGAATGTATCTCAGGAAAAGGCAAGGACTGCTTGGGTGAGTATCAATACATTTTCTTTATCAATAAACTTTTCCAAAGCAAGCACTTCTATGGGAATGATATGTGTTTATCCGACACACATCCTGGGTTTCTGCAACACAGGAGCTCATGAGGTGTGTATCGTCCTTGCTGAATGAACGCTGGTCGGTAATTGGGCAATCTCCTATCCCAGCAGACAAAGCACATCATGCTCAATTGGTCTGGATTAGACAGACATAAAGCTGGCAGTGTCACTGCTTCATAAGAGGAATCACTGAGTCAATGCATGTTAAAAAAAAAATATATGTATACATTTGGGAAATGTGATTTCATAGGCCTATGTTTATTGGGGGGTGGCTCGATCTGTCCCCTCTTGTTGGTGAGGTGCATGCAGGGAAACATTTCCATATTTGAACCCCACCCTGGATTGTCCTGCTGTTTTTGTTTGGGTTTCATTATTAAATGGAAACAGTAATTTCTCAGTTTCCTGGTTAGGAGTAATGACTTTTGTTTATATACACCAGTTGTAGAAAAAGTACCCAACCGACCTAATTGAGTAAAAAAAGTAAAGATACCTTAATAGAAAATGACTCAAGTAAAAGTGAAAGTCACCCAGTAAAATACTACTTGAGTAAAAGTCTAAAAGTATTTGGCATTAAATATCCTTAAGTATCAAAATTAAATGTAATTGCTAAAATATAATTAAGTATCGAAAGTAAAAGTAAATTATTTCAAATTCCTTATGTTAAGCAAACTAGACGGCACCACTTAGTTTTTGTTTATTTACAGATAGCCAGGTGCAACCTTCGACATAATTTACAAACGAAGCATGTGTGTTCAGTGAGTCCGCCAGATCAGAGGCAGTAGGGATGACCAGGGATGTTCTCTGCATAACACCTTGCCCAAACCGGCTGCGCGTGTGCGCTATCGTGCATACATTTATTTTGCCCCCCCACACTAAACGTGATCACGACACGCAGGTTAAAATATCAAAACAAACTTTAATCCAATGACATTAATTTGGGGACAGGTCGAAAAGCATTAAACATGTATGGTAATTTAGCTAGTTAGCTTGCTCTTGCTAGCTAACGTTAATTTGTCCTATTCAGCTAGCTTGCTGTTGCTAGCTAATTTGTCCTGGGATATAAGCATTGAGTTGTTATTTTACCTGAAATGCACAAGGATCTCTACTCCGACAATTAATCCACATATAAAACGGCCAACTGAATCGTTTCTAGTCATCTCTCCTCCTTCCAGGCTTTTTCGTCGTTTAAATGATATGGTGATCGCATCTAAACATTCATTGTATTACCACGACTACCGGCAAAACAGTTCGTCTTTCTATCACCCACGTGGGTATAACCAATGAGGAGATGGCACGTGAGTACCTGCTTCTATAAACCAATGAGGAGATGGGAGAGGCAGGACTTGCAGTGCGATCTGCGTCAGAAATAGGAACGACATCTATTTTAGCCCTTGGTGCCGCAGACGCTCGTTGGCGCGCGCAAGCAGTGTGGGTGCAATAATTGAATAACATGGATTTCTAAATGTATTTTGCGACGCACGCAACGTGTCCGGTCTGGTCAGCATGTGAGTGCGGGAATTGGAACATTTTCCTGTCCTGCTTAGCATTCAAAATGTAATGAGTACTTTTGGGTGTTAGGGAAAATGTATGGAGTAAAAAGTACATTATTTTCTGTAGGAATGTAGTGAAGTAAAAGCAATCAAAAATATAAATTACCCCACCCATCCACCCCCAAACGACTTAAGTATTACTTTAAAGTAGTTTTACTCAAGTACTTTACACCACCGGTATACAGTGTCATCGTGGGTTAAATTGAGGGTAAATAAATTTTACTCTTTATATCCGGAATATATAATATGCTTGCTAAAAGTTCACATCTGCTATGTGGTTTCCTAAGGGGTTCCACCCAAAGCCAACATTATGGGACTTTGACAGATTGGCCTATGTTTGATGATATTTAAGATGAATGGAAACGTAAACCTGTTGTGGATCTAGTTCCACCCTCTCCATAATCCCATAAACCATGAGTGATGTCCTCTCGTTCCCATAATAACTGTTTGTTATGAAGGCCTATGTATTGTGTTCATTCAGTAGGCTACGGTTTCCCCTTTTATTTAAAAGCAGTCCAATTTATAGCGAAGAGTGAGCTGTCCTGATAAAGCCAAATGTTTTCCTCTTGTCAAGCTATTTGTTTACATTTGCTGCTTGCCTGATTAACTTCCGTCCTTAAGCAGGCCATTCCTTTTCCCCATGGTCCTGGTTGCTCCTCAATGCTCCTAAAAACAACCTATAATTGGGTGCTGATCCCAAACCTCTTAGGAAACCCCATAGCAGATGTGACCTTAGCAACCGTTAGTATTCTGGATATAAAGATTCATTTCAGAAATGAATGGAAAATATAATCACTGTATCATTTCTTGCCTTTATTCGGGGCTTTTCTTTTCCATGGTTTTCAGGTTGAGGCATGTTGCTGGATCTAGGATACCCAAATGATAATGTGGGATGTGGATTAAGCTTGACCTGGCATTAGACTACTTCTGAAAATATTGGACAACATTTTAATTTTAGAGTGAACTGTCCCTTTAAATGCAGTGAAGTGTGGTGTTTCCCCACTGTTACTGAGAAATACAGATTGTATTTCTCAAGGCATCCATTGATTGGGTTGAATTCAGTGGAAGCGCGGTTGTTGTTAACCTGCACTGCTGTAAAGAACAAACATTGGTAAAACAGCCAGAATTACCGTACTTACATTACTGCACCTATGCGCCTATTTTGCAGGTCAGGATCAATGCTATTTCATTAGGGTTTTATTTAATTCAAGCCCTGGTACCACTATGACTTCTACTGCAGTGTTTTAAAGGCTAGTGTTCCTATACAGTGGTGGTATTGATTGATTACAGAGGAGTTTTAGGTCATGGCCTGTATTTAATGGGCTAGCTTCGGAATCCCAGGGTGACAGTGACTGTAATGAGGAAATGAACAGTTTGGTCAATAGTCCTTTATGTACAAGGTGACTAGGATCGGGGCTAGCCCCTTTATATCGAGACTGTGACCATTGGTTGAGTAACACACAGATCTATTTAGAAGAGGGGATTGTTAGGAGTGGCTGATTATAATCTTTGGCCTGGAACTACTTTGCCTCCCATTTGTTGAAAGGTTGGGTTATTATTAGTCCCTGTGGCGTGCTTACCTGTCTAAAGACAATGGATTAGTTGTGTAGTGGCTTCCTCTTCTTAAACCTTCTCTAACAGTGGGGATAAGACAACATAAAGCTCCTACTGCATGTTGAGATATGTCTTCCCTCATGGGGACTGGCGATGAGAGCAGGAGGGAACTTCAGTTCAAACCTCGGTGGGGTAGGATTCTTCCATTCCCATCACCTCTCCTATTCTCTCTTTTTCTCTCTCCCTACCTCCATCCATCCCTCTCTCTCACTCTCCTTCACTCCCTCTTTTTCTGTCCTTCGCTCCCTCTTATCTCTTCCTCTCCTTTTATGTCTTCATTTCTCTCTCATTCTCTCTCCTTCTCTCCCTCCCCCCTATGTCTCCCCCCTCACTGTAAATCTCACAGACCAGGGGTTTTCCAATGTTCTGCTAGTTGATAGGAGTGCTGTGTGATAATGTTGTTGACCCCAGGAGGATGTAAATGGCTGCTGTCAAACCTGCCTGGAAGGCTGGGAAGGTCTTCTCATTCCTCCATTAGAGCTCTGTGAGATTCAAACTCTCCCTCAGGGTGTCCATGAACCTAGAGTTGTTCTAGCACAGTAGCACAGCAGTCATTTTGCTCACCTACTGTAGTTATCAAAGCTAGTGAAAAACAGATTATACTACAACTGAATGTCAACAGGGGAAATAAAATCCTCTAAGTTCACTTCATCCGTAATGTTTTTGACAGTTTACTGTTACTGGTTGGTTAAAGTTAATATTGAAGACTTGCAGCACTGAGAAGTTGTTTTGACCAAATTCATTGATCCTGATGATATAATCCAATGTAATTCCCTACTTCTGACCAGGCTAATGATGAACTTATTCAAACAATATTGTGATGGCATACTTTACTATAAGTGCCTTGTAAGCCCACTTTGGCAACCTGAAATCATATTTTTCCTATCAGGAATGCCTCTCACGCATAATGTGCTTGAGCTCCTGATCAAAGATTATCAGATCGGACTTGACCCTCTTCTCCAATCTTTTCAAGTCAGCTTTCTGGGTCCCTGTTGATGGTTCGTGGCTTTGCTTTCCCTTGATCATGCAATGCCAAGGCATTACTGTGTAAACGAGGACCAACTTGTCCGAATGACCAGTAGTGACTCAATTTCTCAGTCCAGTTATGCTGGGCAGTGACTGTTGTACCTTGCACATTCCATTGACTCTCAGTAAAGTTGTACAAATGATGCGTAGCTAAGCTCTCTCTGTACCGGATCTCTCAATAGTCCAACCATTGACGAAATGAGGCGATGACTATTGATGTCTTGTGGCAAAGGAGTCGGATGGCTACGTGTTGCTAATGACCCGGGTCTTCGCTACATTGACTCCTCTCTTCCATTGATTTGTCCTTCTCCTTCCTCTGATAAATACCGCTCCGTGTGAGAGAGTGAGAGATGTTCAAGTGTATTTCTGGCTAAAGGGGAAGCTATGGGCTTTGGTGTGTCGGATGGATGAAAGTCATTACTGGAAGATGTATTCAAGTGGCCGTGAACTCTTATCAGGGCTTTGGTTCATAGTGTATTTTAGCCTGGAATCCAGACAGATTTACTCTGTTTTGTGATGAAACAGAGCATATCAGTTTGGATTCAAGGCTAGCTGTATTTTAGGTAAAGAAAAGTGCTTCCAGGTAGGCTATACCATAGCAGTTTTTTCTCAAAGGCTGTAGTTTGGGAAAGAATTGTGTTTTGAGTTTAACGTTTTCACACACTATTTGCTCCAATCTTCATGTTAGAAAGTTTTTCCCAGATAGAAAAGCAATGTCACATAAATACTAGTACACAACATAGACTATACTAGATATTCATATGGTTTTACAATTGGAGCAATAAAATAAGGGTATTTCACTGCCTTGCTGATAAGAACACCTTGTTTTTACCAGATTTGTCTGAGAAGAAAAGTGACCTGAGAGTGTGTGACGCTGCGTCATGTCGTTACGGGGGGACATGTCAAGAGAACGGGGCTGACCTGAAATGTGTCTGCCAGTTCCATGTAAGTAACACAGCGGAATAAAGGCTATCATGTTCTCTGTTGTCAAGTAAGACTGTCATTACCATTGCCATGAGCAAGAAAGCAAGCAGGAATGGCTTTGCCAAAGCAAATCAGCTCCAATTGATTTTAATTTCGGAACTCTGTTCCCATAGTATTCCCACACATAATATAGAGATATACTGTATGTGATCGTATACAAATGTAAACAAGGTGTTAGTCAAATGTAATATCTGTTTGGGCTTCTTGCAGTACATTTGGTCCCGTGGCTGAATCTACTTGCTGATCCCTGGTCTAGACTATGATGGTTCAGTAACATCCTTTCATTGCCCGTTGTGTCTTAGTGCTCGAAGAAGTACATCCCTGTTTGTGGGTCCAACGGAGACACCTATCAGAATGAGTGCTTCTTGAGGAGAGCAGCATGCAAGCAGCAGAAGTCCATATCACAGGTCTCTGACGTGGCCTGTTATACAGGTGAGTCTTAGTCGCAGGTTGCACACTTTCACTCAAGAGAGTACAGAATCACCTTTATGGAGCGCATTTTTCATCACCTGGGTTCTGTCCCTAGTCATTTTGTTATTAGTCATTTTAGACCAAGCTGAAGCTAACTCATTTTTTTATGCTGTAACACACAGATGGCAGTTCTGGATCAGGCGACGGAGGTACAGTGTCGTAACTTGGTCTTGCTTCACTTTAATACGTTTGACTTGACAACCCATGTTACAATGTTACAGTAAAAGCTGGTTAAACATAGCCTGCTTAAACAAAAACTTTGCAGATCCAACCACTAATAGAACAATATTAACTCTGTTTGACAGCTAACATTTTTTAAATACTCTCCTTTTCTACAGATGATGAAGGATCAGGCACAGGCAGAGGGAAAAAGCCCACAAAATGCGTCAACTGCAAGTTTGGAGCAGAATGCGATGTGGACTCTGAGGATATATTGTGAGTACTTTCCACTGCAGCTATTGTGCTCTCAGTAGTCTCTAAGGAGGACTCGTCTTCATCAGCTGTTGTACTCTCAGTAGTCTAAGGAGGACTCGTCTTCATCAGCTACTGTGCTCTCAGTAGTTTCTGAAAGGAGGGCTCGTCTTCATCAGCTGTTGTACTCTCAGTAGTCTCTGAGGATTCTTCTTCATCAGCTATTGTGCTCTCAGTAGTTTCTGAAAGGAGGACTCGTCTTCATCAGCTGTTGTACTCTCAGTAGTCTAAGGAGGACTCGTCTTCATCAGCTATTGTGCTCTCAGCAGTCTCTGAGGATTCTTCTTCATCAGCTATTGTGCTCTCAGTAGTTTTTGAAAGGAGGACTCGTCTTCATCAGCTGTTGTGCTCTCAGTAGTTTCTGAAAGGAAGACTCGTCTTCATCAGCTATTGGGCTCTCAGTAGTCTCTGAGGATTCTTCTTCATCAGCTATTGTGCTCTCAGTAGTTTCTGAAAGGAGGACTCGTCTTCATCAGCTGTGCTCTCATTAGTTTCTGAATGGAGGACTCGTCTTCATCAGCTGTGCTCTCAGTAGTTTCTGAAAGGAAGACTCGTCTTCATCAGCTATTGGGCTCTCAGTAGTCTCTGAGGATTCTTCTTCATCAGCTATTGTGCTCTCAGTAGTTTCTGAAAGGAGGACTCGTCTTCATCAGCTGTGCTCTCATTAGTTTCTGAATGGAGGACTCGTCTTCATCAGCTGTGCTGTCAGTAGTTTCTGAAAGGAGGACTCGTCTTCATGAGCTGTTGTGCTCTCAGTAGTTTCTGAAAGGAGGACTCTTCTTCATCAGCTATTGTGCTCTCAGTAGTTTCTGAAAGGAGGACTCGTCTTCATCAGCTATTGTGCTCTCAGTAGTTTCTGAAAGGAGGACTCGTCTTCATCAGCTATTGGGCTCTCAGTAGTCTCTGAGGATTCTTCTTCATCAGCTATTGGGCTCTCAGTAGTCTCTGAGGACTCGTCTTCATCAGCTGTTGTACTCTCAGTAGTTTCTTAAAGGAGGTCTCATCTTCATCAGCTATTGTGCTCTCGGTAGTTTCTGAAAGGAGGACTCGTCTTCATCTGGAAGACGACTAGTGAACACTAGTCCATCATAGATATCTTCGCTTATTTTCTCCATGTACTGGGGTCCTGGATTGTCACATTCGATTCAAATTGATTGATGATGTATGTTTGGCACTTTTAGTGAACACAGTGTTAATACAGTGTTCATTAAACAGATTTTTATATCAATGTTTTCTTCGACACCCAGGTGTATGTGCAACATTGACTGCAGTGGCCATAATGACAACCCGGTGTGTGGAACAGACGGAAAATCTTACATTACCCCCTGTCACGTAAGAGAGGCTTCGTGCTTGAAGCAGGTGAAGATTGACGTGAAGCATCTAGGGAGGTGTCCAGGTAATGCCATGTTCTAACATCAAAATGTCATTTGGAAACATGTAATTTTGTGCCCCATGTCCTGTATTTGCACTGCATTGTGGGAAAAAAACAATGGATTGTGGTTTTCGATGGATTTGATTTATTATTCACAATCTCAAGGAAGGAAAATAAATCAAAATTTTATATTTGACTGAGATTTTTGGTGTAGAGATGAGGGGATCCTGCTGTAATGCGACATCCTACTTAATAGTTGAATACAATGTCCTAGATATTCTCCCCTGCATGGGTTGCTGGTGCCAGTCCTGATATTCCTGATATGTGCTGTTTATATAAGCATCCCACCCACCAGTCTTGACTTTCCTCTAATTCTTTATCACTTTATCCTGCCAGTGACCTATATGATGGCTAGTTCCTGTCAAACTCTGATGTTTATGACGCCCACCCCAATTGGTTGATTGATCCTCACTATGACAATGCCGTGCGGTGATGACTGAGACTATTAGGTTTGTCCCGACATACAACATCTTTCTACAGCGCATCAAAAGACTTAAGATTCTTCTTTCAAATGCAGACTGCTTTGTGGACATAACCTCAATCTGGATGCACACAATTAGGATTTGGGCCACATTATAATGACCAAGGGGCATCGGGCAACCAGCTGGTCAAATAACTACAAAGATGTTTCTTACCAGAACATCTGTTTAAAGCCGTTCAAAAAATGTAATTCTCCATTTGAGGGCGAAGATTTACTACCCCAAATATGTCCCTGTTTTCAAAAACGTCCCACAATCAAGTTCTAAAGTGTAGGGCTAAAAGATCTATTTACATAAATAATCTATATATTTTTTGTTTCACAGAGCATACATTGACCCTAAATATTACATGAACTTGCATACCTTATTCAAAATGCAATAGAATGCATCCCAACTTGGAAATCTGAGAACAAGTTATGGATGTTCCAATATTCCTAGAATAGGATTCCTATCATTTCACATTACTAATGTCAGTCGCTCTGGATAAGAGTGTTTATTTGTTACCATAGTGATATTACATTTCTTCTCAGAGACTAATTGTTGTGCATGTCCTGAGATGTTTTTTAACAACATTTGTCATGTGACCCTATGTACGTGTCTATCTCTTAAATCAGTTTGGAGGCATTTCTGCTGATGGTGCAGTTGGCCAATTCTTGCAGGAGGGCCATTAAATGTAGTGAAGCATGCCTGTGTGTCACCCTACATCCTAACAGGCCAAATTGCCCTCAAGTTAAACCCAGTCACTCGCCACTTATCTGTCATTTATTTCATTTTGTAATGCAAATGAGCATTGCAAAGGCATGCGTGCATTACTATAACTGTCTGTCAGAGTAATGTTACCAACAGCCTCATGCTTCGACTGGCCCAAATAGAAACCCGCCATACCTCTCACATTGTATCTATGGTTATCTTATTGTTATATATCAGAAATGTGCATCCTAAACAGCACCGTTGGTTATTAGTTTGTAATAGAAAATGGTAGGTATCTTTTACATTTACATTTACATTTAAGTCATTTAGCAGACGCTCTTATCCAGAGCGACTTACAAATTGGTGCATTCACCTTATGATATCCAGTGGAACAACCACTTTACAATAGTGCATCTAACTCTTTTAAGGGGGGGGGGGTTAGAAGGATTACTTTATCCTATCCTAGGTATTCCTTAAAGAGGTGGGGTTTCAGGTGTCTCCGGAAGGTGGTGATTGACTCCGCTGACCTGGCGTCGTGAGGGAGTTTGTTCCACCATTGGGGTGCCAGAGCAGCGAACAGTTTTGACTGGGCTGAGCGGGAACTGTACTTCCTCAGAGGTAGGGAGGCGAGCAGGCCAGAGGTGGATGAACGCAGTGCCCTTGTTTGGGTGTAGGGCCTGATCAGAGCCTGAAGGTACGGAGGTGCCGTTCCCCTCACAGCTCCGTAGGCAAGCACCATGGTCTTGTAGCGGATGCGAGCTTCAACTGGAAGCCAGTGGAGAGAGCGGAGGAGCGGGGTGACGTGAGAGAACTTGGGAAAGTTGAACACCAGACGGGCTGCGGCGTTCTGGATGAGTTGTAGGGGTTTAATGGCACAGGCAGGGAGCCCAGCCAACAGCGAGTTGCAGTAATCCAGACGGGAGATGACAAGTGCCTGGATTAGGACCTGCGCCGCTTCCTGCGTGAGGCAGGGTCGTACTCTGCGAATGTTGTAGAGCATGAACCTACAGGAACGGGTCACCGCCTTGATGTTAGTTGAGAACGACAGGGTGTTGTCCAGGATCACGCCAAGGTTCTTAGCACTCTGGGAGGAGGACACAATGGAGTTGTCAACCGTGATGGCGAGATCATGGAACGGGCAGTCCTTCCCCGGGAGGAAGAGCAGCTCCGTCTTGCCGAGGTTCAGCTTGAGGTGGTGATCCGTCATCCACACTGATATGTCTGCCAGACATGCAGAGATGCGATTCACCACCTGGTTATCAGAGGGGGGAAAGGAGAAGAAGTATCTTGTACAAAATCTACATCATATAACTAACATTCAACTGGTTTGTTGATTAACCAAATGTATTTTAATGAGGCCATGTCAGAATGCTAGTTAACTGCTATTTTTACTTGGGATATTAACTATATTACAGCAGACATAGTATTTATAGTCCGTCCTTGAGGTGGAGCTGAAATGTATGTAAAATACTATGACAGCTTTTCCTCTCTAGCAAGCCACCGCTTGCTCCAGAAGTGGGGGCACTTTTCAAGCCATGGTGCGCTCTCTGATAACCAAGCCACTGTGCGCTCTCTGATAATCAAGCCACGGTGCGCTCTCTGATAATCAAGCCACGGTGCGCTCTCAGATAATCAAGCCACGGTGCGCTCTCTGATAATCAAGCCACGGTGCGCTCTCTGATAATCAAGCCACGGTGCGCTCTCTGATAATCAAGCCACGGTGCGCTCTCTGATAATCAAGCCACGGTGCGCTCTCTGATAATCAAGCCACGGTGCGCTCTCTGATAATCAAGCTACGGTGCGCTCTCTGATAATCAAGCCACGGTGCGCTCTCTGATAATCAAGCCACGGTGCGCTCTCTGATAATCAAGCCACGGTGCGCTCTCTGATAATCAAGCCACGGTGCGCTCTCTGATAATCAATCTACGGTGCGCTCTCTGATAATCAAGCCACGGTGCGCTCTCTGATAATCAAGCCACGGTGCGCTCTCTGATAATCAAGCCACGCTGCGCTCTCTGATAATCGTATAATCCTTGTGGTTAGGGCTCTCTTAGAACATGGAGCTTGAACACTATTTCCCTGGAGTCCCTCCAATTCGATTTCTTTTCAACTTCTTACAGTTGAAAAACAATTTTTAAGCAACCACAAGCCTAATGAATTCTTTCACATTTTAAAATGCTGCTGTCTGTAGCTACTGAAAGGATGGCTCGCTCAGAAAATAATTTTTGCAATATTGGGAAATTTCTGTCTTGCACTCAAAAATATTTGTTTTTTTTTCAGAAAAAGGGAAGAAGAAAAACGAAGACGATGGTAGCAACAGCAAGACTGATCTTTTTGGTATGGCTGCTCCCTTTTACCACATTCTGTTAGGATGTTGTTATGGTAGTTGATTTACCTCAGACCATGGTTCATGTTGTCTATATGGAAATAATACTGTTGTACTATTTCAACTGTTCTGCCTGAGGCTATGGAACCCTGACCTGTTCACCGGACGTGCTACCTGTCCCAGACCTGCTGTTTTCAACTCTCTAGAGACCGCAGGAGCGGTAGACATACTCTTAATGATCGGCTATGAAAAGCCAACTGACATTTACTCCTGAGGTGCTGACTCGACAACTACTGTGATTATTATTATTTGACCATGCTGGTCATTTATGAACATTTGAACATCTTGGCCATGTTCTGTTATATTCGCCACCCGTCACAGCCAGAAGAGGACTGGCCACCTCTCATAGCCTGGTTCCTCTCTAGGTTTCTTCCTAGGTTTTGGCCTTTCTAGGGAGTTCTTCCTAGGTTTTGGCCTTTCTAGGGAGTTTTTCCTAGCCACCGTGCTTCTACACCTGCATTGCTTGCTGTTTGGTGTTTTAGGCTGGGTTTCTGTACAGCACTTTGAGATATCAGCTGATATAAGAAGGGCTATATAAATAAAATTTGATTTGATACTATTACATATCTGCAAAGCATATTTCTGCTCTGTCATGTCAGTTATATTTGATTTGCAACTGAGAACAAGGCCTAGCTCGCTCTTTAATATTTATATGATCCATATTAATATTTGTGATTTTCTGTATACCTTTAAAGACACGGTAGACATAGGGGAGGATAGCGCTTATGGAGGGATCCCCACCCTCTGCACAGAGGACTACGCCAACTTCTGTGAACACGGCCAATGTGAAATGAAGTATAGCATCCCCACCTGCCGGTAAGATAACATGGTGTCCTTTTGTCTTACATACCTGCGTATGCTATGTTTCATCTCTTTTTGACCTAATTCATAGATAATTATTGTGTAATTACCATCTCACCATGTAATTTCTTAGTAAACACCTGGTAATTTCTGTATCAGGAAATTAAGTGCCAGCGGTTTGGTTGTCTCCCCAGGTGTGACTCGGGCTACACTGGCCAGCAGTGTGATGAAATCCAAGACTTCAACATCCTGTACGTGGTTCCCAGTGGACAGAAACTCCACTACGTTCTCATAGCAGCCGTCATCGGAGCCGTACAGATCGCCATCATTGTCGCTGTTGTCATGTGTTTCACAAGGTGGGTGTGCTCTCCAAAGTGACCTATCTGATCTTATTAGCACATTTCTGATAAGCAGATGTAAATATTCTTTATTTTATAAGCTGTGTTTTGTACAGTAGCATACATTAGTCTCAAGTCTTATGGAAGATTCTATTCCAAATGTGACAATGTGTGTCATTTGACAAATGATGGTTACTCTATGAAAGGTGTATACTTAGCTATACAAATTTTTACAATCGTAATTGATTTCATATTTTTCAAACTAATTTCTAAAGTGCTGAGTAATGTGTTTTATGAGGCAGTCAAAAATGAGAGATTGATGTCATTCCATTGTCTTTTGTTTAATAGGAGGTGTCCCAAAACCCAGAGGGGACGAAGACAACAGCAACACCTTGGACACTTTCCCTCTGGGACTTCATCCAGGATGATGTAGCAGTTTTTTTGTGTGCATTTTTGCACCATATGGATCACATTTTTTGATATCTGTTGTTTTGTCTCCTTTATTTTGAATGGATGTTTATTTATTTATTTTCTCTAATGGGGCCTTAGTTTGCTCTCCCTTCTGGACATATGCAGCTCTTGCTGCTTTTTTTCAGACTGCTGCATTATTTATTTTTTCCTACGGGCAGAAAATGGACAGCCATTCTACTCTGATCATCCATTGTTTGCAAGGTGGTATTGGTATATTTAGGCACACAAACCTTGGATACCTAGGGTCTGGACTCCTGCTATTTATCAGCATCTCTGACTTTCTCTCAGTACCTTTTCTTTTCTTTTTTTAACGAAATACAACTATATACCAAATGCAGTTTTCTATAAATGAGGTAAAAGCTGATGTGTACAGTTTGTTTTGGTTACTTTTCAATATACCATTCCGGGGATGGAACAATTTTTTTGCCTAGGTACTAATTTAAATGTTTTTATATATAATTTTTTTTCTTCTATGTTCTAATGTTGTTTGTATTATTGCTAATGAAATAGTTGCATATAGCATGAGCTGTGAATGTGTTTAGGGATGTAGTTTTAGTAGTATTAAATTATCTGTATTTCAAACACTCGTGTTGCCTTCATATTATTATGACTAGTTCAATGACGGAGCCGAAATAATTTATCACAATGTTAAAGTTGTTATGGAAGAAAAGGCCTATTCATATGATGTTATTGTAAAAATAAATTCACTGATTTTAATGCAGTTCTTGATTTACTTTGTTAAATCAAAAAATCTATAACATTGTATAACATTTGGAATCAAACAGGTATTTTATCAGACAGCATTATTGCAGTTTTGTTTTCCCTGGACAAGTCACATGGCTGGGAAAGACTCTGAGCCCTAGTTATAAAACTCCATGTACAGTGCCTATCAGAAAGTATTCACATCCCTTGACTTGTTGCACATTTTGTTGTGTTACATCCTGAATTTAAAATTGAGATTATTTGTCACTGGCCGACACACAATACCCTATTAATGGATGTCATAAGGTGAATGCACCAATTTGTAAGTCGCTCTGGATAAGAGCGTCTGCTAAATGACTTAAATGTAAATGTAATGTCAAAGTGGGATTATGTTTTTAGACATTTTTACAAATTAATTAAAAATTAAACTGAAATGTCTTGAGTCAATAAGTATTCAACCACTTTGTTATGGCAAGCCTAAATACATTCTGGAGTAGAAATGTGTCAAATAATAAGTTGCATGGACTGATTCTTTGTGCAATAATAGTGTTTAACATGATTTTTGAATGACTCCCTCATCTCTGTACCCCACACATACAATTATCTGTAAGGTCCTTCAGTCGAGCGGTACATTTCAAACAAATTGAACCACAAAGACCAGGGGGTTTTCCAATGCCTCGCAAAGAATGGCACCTATTGGTAGATGGGTAAAAAAAGAAAAAGGCAGACATTGAATATCCCTTTGAGCATGGTGAAGTTATTAATTACACTTTGGATGGTGTACCAATACACCCAGTCACTACAAAGATACAGACATCCTTCCTAACTCAGTTTCCGGAGAGGAAGGAAACCGCTCAGGGATTTCACCATGAAACAGTTAGAGTTAAATGGTGTGATAGGAGAAAACTGAGGATGGGTGAACAACATTGTAGTTACTCCACAATATTAACCTAAATGACAGAGTGAAAAGAAGGAAGCCTGTACAGAATAAACATATTCTAAAACCTGTTTGCAAAAAGGCACGAATGTAATACTGCAAAAAATGTGGCAAAGCAATTTACTCTTTTGTCCTGTATACAAAGTGTTATGTTGGGGCAAATACAATAACACTCTCCATATTTTCAAGCATAGTGGTGGCTAAATCATGTTATGGCACTCAGTCAGCTGTATGAGGAAATGAGCAAACAGGAAAACGCCCACCCAGAGGTGGCACTCCTAGTGGCCGGGGACGTTAATGCAGGAAAACTGAAATCTGTCTTACCTCATTTCTATCAGCATGTTAAATGTGCAACCAGAGGAAAAAAACTCTAGACCACCTTTACACCACACAGAGACGCATACAAAGCACTCCCTTGCCCCCCATTTGGCAAATCTGACCATAATTCTATCCTCCTGATTCCTGCCTACAAGCAAAACTAAAGCACGAAGCACCAGTGACTCGGTCGATAAAGAAGTGGTCAGATGACGCAGATGCTAAGCTACAGGACTGTTTTGCTATACACAGACTGGAATATGTTCTGGGATTCCTCTGATGGCATTCAGGAGTACACCACATTAGTCACTGGCTTCATCAATAAGTGCATTGGTGTCGTCGTCCCCACAGTGACTGTACGTACATACCCCAATCAGAAACTATGGATTACAGGCAACATCTGCACTGAGCTAAAGGGTAGAGCTGCTGCCTTCAAGGAGCGGGACTCTAACCCGGACGCTTATAAGAAATCCCGCTATGCCCTCAGACGAACCATCAAACAGGCAAAGCGCCAATACAGACTACAAAGGGAAGCACAGCCACAAGCTTCCCAGTGACACGAGCCTACCAGACGAGCTAAATCACTTCTATGCTCTCTTCGAGGCAAGCAACTCTGAGGCGTGCATGAGAGCACCAGCTGTTCTGGACAACTGTGTGATCACGCTCTCCGTAGCCGACGTAAGACCTTTAAACAGGTCAACATTCACAAGGCCGCTGGGCCAGACGGATTACCAGGACGGGTGCTCCGGGCATGTGCTGACCAACTGGCAGGTGTCTTCACTGACATTTTCAACATGTCCCTGATTGAGTCTGTAATATCAACATGTTTCAAGCAGACCACCATAGTCCCTGTGCCCAAGAACACTTAGGTAACCTGCCTAACGGCTGGTCATGGCTCACATTAACACCATTACCCCAGAAACCCTAGACCCACTCTACAAGAGGGAACTGAGCACACACCCCTGAGGGGCTCCAGTGTTGAGGATCGGCGTGGCAAATGTGTTTTTACCTACCCTTACCACCTGGGGGCAGCCCGTCAGGAAGTCCAGGATAACATTATATAGAGGCATTTGTGTGAACATTAACCTGGGGAATGTTTTCTGTAGTATTATAAATGTAAGAGTTCTAAACTTCCTTAATAAGTACAATGTCCTGAGTAAAAGCCAATCTGGATTTATACCAAAACATCGCACGACCAATCGTATTTACACCCATACACACCCTGATATATAAACATCTCCACCAAAATAATACCAAAATGTACGCTTGCTTTATCGACTTCCAAAAGCATTTGATTCTATTTGGCACACAGTTCAAAGGTTAAATGCCTGCTCTTCGCAGATGACCTGTGCTTGCTGTGTCCCACAGCACATGGCCTACAGCAGAGCCCTGGGCCCTGGCAGTAAACCCCAAAACCCCCAAAATAATGATTTTCTGAAGAATATCCAGATTTCAGGGATATTCAAGTTCTCAAATGGTCCTAAATATACAGAGTACTGCACACACTACTATTACTTAGGTTTAAAAAATAAGCTCAACTGGACACCTAAATGAGACAGTGAATGAATCGAGAGATAAATACATTTAGCCTAAACTAATTGAAAATGTAATTGAACCAATTGCACTTTATGGCAGCGAGGTGTGGGGTCCATTTGCAAAACACGATTTCCCCAACGGGAAAAACACCCCATTCACACCCTGCATACAGAGTTCTGTAAGATTCTCTTACATGTCCAGAGGAAAACTACAAACAATGCATGTTGGGGGAAGACGCAGAGAGCTGTGTGTTGAATTCGTGTGTGAGAGATATATTATGTATAACCTACCTAAAAGCAAGAGATTGCTATGTGCACAGTTAAGATCAAGGATATTGCCTCTGCGTATGGAAACAGGTCGGTATTGAGGTGAAATGGAAGCGGAACAGCTATGTAACTATTGTGACCTCGAAGAAATAGAGAATGAAACTCATTTTATCCTCTATTGCCCTTTCTACCACATGGAATAATGCTTGCTCTTATTCCAGAAAGCACACCAGATATACCCTGCCATTATGTGGCTGAGTGATGAGGAGAAACTGAAATGTTTTTTTGTTCATTGTGTATTTCCGTTTGCGGAATACTTAGATAAAGCCTGGAATAAATAAAAAAGGGCTACCTATAATTGAATTGTACAAATATTTAGCTTCTATTTGGTAAATGACACGTGTGTATATAGATTGTGTATAGGCTTGTCTGCCATATGTATCTCCTCTTTTTGCCAGACTGGGTTCAAATGGCTTCTGTTTCTTTTTTTCTGAATTTATTTATCTGTATATGTTATGTATGTTATGTATGTTATGTATGTATGTATGTATGTATGTTATTTTACTGCTCTAGGGATATAATTATTGTTTGGATAACCTTATTTACTATTATGTATAGATTTTTACCTTACATTTGTTTTCACTCTTTATGTGATGCACAATGCAGAGAACACCAGAAGAAGAATGATCATTTAATTACCACAGTGAATTATTGTATTGTTTGTTTATGTGTCAATTAATCCCATAAGGGATGGGTTGCCAATTGACGATTTGACGCAGAAATACAATTTCATTCATTCCTTCAGCAGGAGTCTGTCTGGACAAAGGGAGAACATCACTGTCTCCAAAATTAGTCTGAATGAGAATGACTCCAACTGTGAAGCTGAGACTGACTCTGGTCAATCTGCCCAGAGTCATCAAACGGACCTGGACTCCACATTCAGTGTAAGCTAAAAAAATATGTCAGCAAACAGACATTTAGTAAACAGTGAACATCTTTCTGTTTGCCTTGATTGTATGATAAACACCCGACATAATTTGGACTGACATATTTGTTTATGCTTGATACAGTATGTCTTTAATTTATTCCTTTAATATATACACAGAGCCTCAAACTAAATTTCCCCACAAAGTCATGACCTTATCTTCTCTATTTCGTTTCTTTTTAATTGTTTGTTTCAATTGGTTGAGGGAAATGTCATATTTTTTTGTTGTAAGGAACGACCTGAAGAGGTTCAAGGGGATTCTTCGTAAAGCATACCAAGAGTGGACAGACAGGAAGTGATGGACACTGAAAATCAGAAGTAGGCGAGCAGTGCCAGAGAGGGTGCTCTGAACATCACACTACATGTTATGAGAAACATGAATCAAATGGAGCACGCTGACACGCTGGAGAAAAGTAAGAGATACAATACTTTGTACTTTCACATAGAAATAGCATGACTGGAGACAAATCAGTTGGAAGAGGTAAAACCAAACAGCCAAACAAATGTTCTATAAAATTGTATATTTTGTGCATCATACAGATACGTTTATTGACGAGGACCAAGATAAACTAAAATCCAACCTGAAGACGTTTTAAAGTGTATTTGAAGGAACTGCAGTATAAGGAAACCCAACACTTGTCAATATAAGATACACACAGAGGTCTACATCACAGACGGTGGAAATGGAGAGGTACGTGATGAACATGAGATGAGACAGATTGACACAGTATCCTGGAGACCAGCCATCCAATATACACCAATCACATGCAACAACTTCTTCAGACCTTTACCTGGAAAAGACAAACCTATTAGAACTGTACTGACAAAGGGTGTCACTGGTAAAAACAGTCTCTGTGCAGAAATTAATTCTGAATTGGAAAAGCCAATCAGGATACCCAATTCATATTCCCAATTCCTTTTCAATAGCTGAATTTGATGACAGAGACAAAACAAAGCTTTTCTGAACTTCTTGGATATTTCTTTCCTGAAATAAATTAATCAGGAATATCTAACTATAACAAATACAAGGTTTTGGTTGTCCTTGATGGTCTTGATGAGTGCCGACTTCCTCTAGTCTTCAAGAACATAAGGAGCTTGTACGATGTCACAAAGCCAACCTCAGTGGACATGCTGCTGACAAACCTCATCAAGGGGAATCTGCTTCCCTCTGCTCTCCTCTGGATAACCTCCCGTCCTGCAGCAGCCAATCAGATCCCTCCTGAGTGTGTTGGCCAGGTGACAGAGGTACGAGAGTTCAATGACCCGCAGAAGGAGTACTACTTCAGGAAGAGAACCCTGATGAGAACCTAGCCAGAAGAATAATCTCACACATAAAGACGTGAAGGAGCCTCCACATCATGTGCCACATATCTGTCTTCTACGGGATTACTTCAATTCTTCTACAGATACTGTTAGGTGAAGTGGAGAGTGGAGTGATCCCCAACACTCTTACTCAAATGTACATATATTTCCTGATATTTCAAACCAAACAGAGGAATCAGAAGTATGTCGGAGACCATGATGGGGACCTTGTCTGGTGTATAAAGAGCATTCTGGCACTGGGAAAGCTGGCCTTCAAACAGCTGGAGAAAGGCAATCTGATTTTCTACGCGGGAGACCTGAGAGAGTGCGGCATTGATGTCAGAGATGCATCAGTGTACTCAGGAGTGTCTACACAGATCACCAGAGAGGATTATGGGCTGCATTATGGAAAGGTCTACTGCTTTGTGCATCTGAACATCCAGGAGTTTCTGTCTGCTTTATATGTGTTTCTCACCTTCAATGACAGCAATACGAATCCACTAGTCAGCCAGAGATTAGTTTCCAAATGTCCAACATTGTTGAAATGTCAACCATCAATCAACATACAGTATACAAGAATGCAGTGGATGAGTCCATACAGAGTATATATGGACACCTGGACCTGCTCCTCTGTTTCCTTCTCGGCCTCTCACTAGAGTCCATTCAGACTATTATAGGCCTACGAACAAAACAAACAAAATCTTCTGCTGACTTCAGAAGAGGTGCTGGAAGTCTTTGACCTGAAGAAATACTATAGATCTGGGAAGGGTCTTCTAAGGCTTTTGTCTGTAGTCAAAGCCTCCAGAACTGCACTGTGAGTATTTGAACAAACCAATTCACAGAACCATTCTGTCTACCAGTCAGATTATGACTGACTTTAGATAGGCTATTACGATGCTATAATTCTGTATCAAATGTAAATTTTGTTTCAGTTTGAAGAATTCACACCCATCCCTAACATACCTCTGAGTGGTCTAATATTTCTGTCTAGATTGAGTAACCCAGTAATTATATTTTCTTATTTAGTGTGAATTGATGCCACATCACAGAGAGGCTGTGAATTATTGTCTTTAGCAATCAGCTCAAACTCTTCACACCTGACAGAGTTGAAGCTGCTCTCCGTTGGACTGGGGAATCCACACTGTAGGCTGGAGACACTGAGGGGACAAATGCTGTTCATAATCAAACCTTTTCAGTTGTCTGTAGATTGTACATGGCCCAAATGTTATAGTTCTTATTATTTTCTCTTGTCCAGATTGAATCAATGTCAATTCAAAGAGAAAGGCTGGGAAGTGTTGGCATCAGTTCTCAGGTCACATCTTTTATTTAACTAGGCAGTCAGTTAAAAAAATCTTATTTACAATGACAGCCTAGGAACAATGGGATAACTGCCTTGTTCAGGGGCAAAACAACAGATTTTTACCTTGTCAGCTCAGGGATTCGATCTTGCAAGCGTTCGGTTACTGGCCCAACACTCTAACCACTAGGCTACCTGCCACCACATCTGAGAGAATTTGACCTGAGTTACAACGACCTACAGGATTCAGGAGTGAAACAGCTCTGGGAGGACTGGGAAATCCCTGGTGTAAATTGGAGACACTGAGGTCAGTACTTTTAGTGTGTACGAGATATACAATATTCTGTTGTATTTACTTATCTATCTTTTCTAGAAATGTGGATTTAATAAAGACAGGTTGATAGTTTGAGACCTCTGTAGTACCATCTACTTTAACGTTATGTATGAGTTTTTGTCAGATCTAGATTTGACAGATCACGTTTCTTTTGCAGGTTGCAGAAGAAGGCTTTGTCTTCTCTGTCTTCGACTCTGAGATCTAACCCCTCACACCTGAGAGAGCTACACCAATCATCCAGGACAGGGTGCAATTAATACAAATATATACATAATAGACAATATAATACGCAGAGACACAATTACGCTGGGTTTAACTAAATAGTCCCTGTGCCCAAGAACACTAAGGTAACTTGCCTAAATGACTACCGACCCATAGCACTCACATCTGTAGCCATGAAGTGCTTTCAAAGGCTGGTCATGGCTCACAACACCATCATCCCAGATACCCTAGACCCACCCCAATTTGCATACCGCCTCAACAGATCCACAGATGATGCAATCTCTATTGCTCTCCTTTCCCACCTGGACTAAAGGAACACCTATATGAGAATGCTATTCATTGACTACACCTCAGTGTTCAACACCATAGTGCCCTCAAAGCTCATCAATAAGCTAAGGACCCTGGGACTTAATACCTTCCTCTGCAACTGGACTTCAGCCACCCAAGTCATAAACTGTTCTCTCTGCTACCGCACGGCAAGCGGTACCCAATGTCCAAGAGGCTTCTAAACAGCGTCTACCCCCAAGCCATAAGACTACTGACCATCTAATCACATGGCTAACCAGACTATTTGCATTGCCCCCTGCACACCCTCTTCACCCTTTTACACTGCTGCTACTCTCCGTTATTATCTATGCATAAGTCACTTAAATAACTCTACCTACATGCATACTGTATATTACCTCAATTACCTCGACTAACCGGTGCCCCCGCACATTGACTCTGTACCGATACCCCCTGTATATACCCTCTCTATTGTTATTTTACTGCTGCTCTTAATTATTTGTTACTTTTATTATTATTATTATATATATTTTTAAGGTCTTTTTCTTAAAACTGCATTGTTGGATAAGGGCTTGTAAGTAAGCATTTCACTGTAAGGTTTACACCTGTTGTATTCGGCGCATGTGACAAATAAAATGTGATTTGATAAAAATAAATAAAACTATGTTTTTGGTTTACTTGGGTAGGTGTAAAAAGCCATAACATTGGTGACCTCATTAGAACTACAGTAGACACAAGGCTACAGCAGAGGGAGATAAAGCCACATACAGTGTCTGTTATACCTCTGACCATTACTGTCAAAATGTCTCTGAAGATTCCATGTCAATGAATAGGATTAGAGTGAATGACTATTCAAAGGTGATGTGCTGAAATCTTAGAGCTTTTTAGCTTTTCAAAATGTGGACTTTGAGTTGAATTGAAATGACAAAATGTCATTATTTTTTATTTTATTTTTCATTACAAAGACAACTAAACCTGCTGCAATGAGCCCAAGTGAACCCACACGGAGAAGCTTCAAGCTATCAACTGACAGTGGCCAATTACGTAAAGGGAGACACCTTACTCATCAAAGATGCAGTAAATTTACACTTGGCACATCAGGTCAGTGTTTTTATAACGATAAATAAGCCAGCCTAGAAGGTGGGTCAGAAGAGGAGAGTTTAAAGAGCGAAGAGGCATCACTGAATAATAACGTTTTTTTAACCTTTATTTAGGCAAGTCAGTCAAGAACAAATTCTTATTTACAATGACAGCCTAGGGACAGTGGGTTAACTGCCTTGTTCAGGAGTAGAACTACAGATTTTTACCTTGTCAGCTCAGGGATTTGATCCAGCAGCCTTTCGGCTACTGGCCCAACACTCTAACCACTAGGCTACCTGCCGCCCCTATTTATGTTATACACAGTATTCAATTCAGTGTAACACCCCTTTCACATGATAAACATGTCATTTTCTGGACAGAACCCTGAAGGGTACGATGCTGACGGGTACAAAAGTGTCTGGCAGCAGACCCTTTTACTTCTCAACATTCATTACATTTACAGACACTTTGTAGCTCAGTTGGTAGAGCATGCTGCTGCTTCTAACACCAGGGTACCGGGTTAAATTCCCACGACCACCCATATGTAAAATGAATTCACGCATGACTATCACTTTGGGTAAGTGTCTGCTAAATGGCATATATTATTATGACTTGACCGGTTTAGCCAATTCTGTCAAGGATTGCCCTCTGATCCTACCCTGTGATTGTAAGGAGTTCAATTCTGTCAGCATAAAACAGGGCTGTGAAATAGTTTAAGAGTTCTCGGGGAGGGACACATGGGGATATGAGGCAGAGATGGGCGATGGTATTTGGGGATATTATCTACACTGGGTGATGTTAGTGAGTAAGGGGTAACTTTCATATGGATGAAGAGTTCATTTGTATGAAGTAAGCCTGCCCTCTGCTATGACAGGACATGGATAATTATAGATATGGCAAGAGTTTAATTATAGACAACAGCTGGTGGCATCATTTTAGGAGTTGGAGAGTCCCCTTTTCCCTCTCTAGTTCCCACTGGAAGTGCCTAGCCCCCTCCCTGTCAGGAAGGATCGCCTCGCACAGATTGCTAAGTGATGGAGGCCAACTCATCCAGCCCGACCTTTTGGTATTTAGAAAAATATGTGCTCGTTGTTGTAAATGGGAATGTGTTCTCAATCAACGTACCTGTTGAAATGAAGGTAAAAACCATTCAACACACGTCCTTTGTTTTCTTCCAATGAAGTTGCGCCTGGGTCGCTCCGTGTGTCACTCTGAACAACCTGCTTGCAACTCAATTGTAACTTATCACATGAAATAGAAATCAACCTATTTTTTTTATTTTGATCAGTGGCAAGAGAAAAGTCAATCTACAGCAGGGATCCACAACTCGCAAGGGCTTCTGATTCTACTGATAATGTAGAATGTTTTCCATGCACCTTTTAGAATTTAATGGACCAATCAGTAACTGATTAGTCGACTTTATTTGATACTGAGGATACTGAGTACTGACACACTGAATTGAGTCAAATTCTTTGTCCAATAATAATCTTCCTCTGATTAACAGAGATTACATTACCCATGCTATACTGAGACACCCAATCATGGAAGTTCCCTTGGACTAGCCTAAATAAAATGATGTGTAGAAGACAAGCTAAGCATTCATATCATAAAAGGCACAACACTACACAAGGGAATACACAATTATTGAACTCTTAGGCCTGTGATCCTGTTGGACCCATGTTTTAAGTCTGTATGCAGTATCACAAGGTCACACGTGTGATGTCACTCCCATAGTATGCAGGAGGCTTGGGCTGTTCCAACCTCCATACTAGCATATACTTCATGGAACGCATGCCCATCCTCTGTTCCGACGGGTCTGCCAGGGGATAGCATAGACCTCTCAGGGGACAACATAGACCTCTGGATACCAATGTTAAATGGGGCAACAGTTGGCATGTACCTTAGTGTAAAAGGTCTAATGTATTTGATGATAGACTCAGAGGCTTTTCCAATTAAAGGCATGCTCTTGATTGTGCTATAGACACTCAAAGCAATATATACAGTTGAAGTTGGAAGTTTACATACACCTTAGCCAAATACATTTAAACTCCGTTTTTCACAATTCCTGACATTTAATCCTAGTAAAAATTCCTATGTCTTAGGTCAGTTAGGATCACCACTTTATTTTAAGAATGTGAAATGTCAGAATAATAGCAGAGAGAATGATTAATTTCAGCATTTATTTATTTCATCACATTCCCCGTGGGTCAGAAGTTTACATACACTCAATTAGTATTTGGTAGCTTCGCCTTTACATTGTTTAACTTGGGTCAAACGTTTCGGGTAGTCTTCCACAAGCTTCTCACAAGAAGTTGGGTGAATGTTGGCCCATTCCTCCTGACAGAGCTGGTGTAACTGAGTCAGGTTTGTAGGCCTCCTTGCTCGCACACACTTTTTCAGTTCTGCCCACAAATTTTCTATGGGATTGAGGTCAGGGCTTTGTGATGGCCACTCCAATACCTTGACTTTGTTGTCCTTAAGACATTTTGCCACAACTTTGGAAGTATGCTTGGGGTCATTGTCCATTTGGAAGACTCATTTGCGACCAAGCTTTAACTTCGTGACTGATGTCTTGAGTTGTTGCTTCAATATATCCACGTAATTTTCTTTCCTCGTGTTGCCATCTATTTTGTGAAGTGCACCAGTCCCTCCTGCAGCAAAGCACCCCCACAACATGATGCTGCCACCCCCGTGATTCATGTTTGGGATGATCATCAGCTTGAAAGCCTCCTCCTTTTTCCTCCAAACATAACAATGGTCATTATGGCCAAACAGTTCTATTTTTGTTTCATTACATCAGAGGACATTTGTCCAAACAGTACGATCTTTGTCCCCATGTGCAATTGCAAACCGTAGTCTGGCTTTTTTATGGTGGTTTCGGAGCAGGCTTCTTCCTTGCTGAGTGGCCTTTCAGGTTATGTCGATATAGGACGTTTTACTGTGGATATAGATACTTTTGGACCTGTTTCCTTCAGCATCTTCACAAGGTCCTTTGCTGTTGTTCTGGGATTGATTTTCACTTTTCGAACCAAAGTACATTCATCTCTAGGAGACAGAACACATCTCCTTCCTGAGCGGTATGACGGCTGCGTGGTCCCATGGTGTTTATACTTGCGTACTATTGTTTGTACAGATGAATGTGGTACCTTCAGGTGTTTGGAAATTGCTCCCAAGAATGAATCAGACTTGTGGAGGTCTACAATTTTGTTTCTGAGGTCTTGGCTGATTTCTTTTGATTTTCCCATGATTTCAAGCAAAGAGGCACTGAGTTTGAAGGTAGGCCTTGAAATACATCCACAGGTACACCTCTAATTGACTCAAATGATGTCAATTAGCCTATCAGAAGCTTCTAAAGCCATGACATCATTTTCTGGAATTTTCCAAGCTGTTTAAAGGCACAGTCAACTTGGTGTATGTAAATCTCTGACCCACTGGAATTGTGATACGGTGAATTATAAGTTAAATAATCTGTTTGTAAACAATTGTTGGAAAGATTACTTGTGTTATGCACAAAGTAGATGTTTTAACCGACTTGCCAAAACTATAGTTTGTTAACAAGAAATTTGTGGAGAGGTTGAAAAATGAGTTTTAATGACTCCAACCTAAGTGTAACTTCCAACTTCAACTGTAGCTAGTTGTCCAATGGTGCAATGGAAAAAATAATAACTCGCTTATAGAAGATGAGTGTAGAATGGATAGGGGTGTTTCCATTATCCCAGCCACACATCTTCCAAAAATGTAGAGGAGTCACTTAACGCTCAGTATTTTTAGCTTGGGCGAACGCATGTCAAGTCTGGCCCCCATGTCTCTCTCTTTGTCTCTCTCGCTGAGCCCTGACTGGCGGCATCTGCCCTCTCATATCCCCCTGAGCTGCCCACACCCTAGAGAGGAGGAGCCTCCATGTCCTTTTGCATTTGACCTGGGTGAGGGACCAGTAGCACGGTGAGTCTCTTTGGCCGAGGTGTCTGCTGCCCTCCATGGCCCAATGATCCAGCAAGCAAACCCTTCCTAACACCTGCTGGTCTGACAAGTCTCAGGTCGAAGCTACCTAGAGGCCTGGTTATCCTTTCTGCGGTTTCTACTGACCACTAAGAAAAACAAAGATTTCTAACCTCAACCCTTTCCCTTTGGATCCGAGACGAGGCGGTTGACGACACCAACCATGGCTGATAAACTGGGTCTGGCTGTGGGGGACGACACGACGTCCATCATGGCGCTATTGGAGCGTGTGGCGGGCATCATTGACAACGTGCAGACGTGTCAGACACGTATGGAGGAGAGGCAGCTAGAATTGGAGAACAGCGTCAAGACCATCCAGGAGGACGTGGTGAAGCTGACGGTAAACCACGCCGCCACCAGCAGCACGGTGGACAAGCTGCTGGAGAAAACACGGACGGTCAGCTGCCACATCAAGGATGTCCGGGTACGGGTGGAGAATCAGAACATCCGCGTCAAGAAGGTGGAAATAACCCAGGAGGAACTGTTGGCCAAGAACAAGTTCCGGGTTGTTATCTACCAGGTAAGCCCATTCAGCCAATGTCATTGCTGTCAGAAGCAAGGGGTACTCACCATTGTCATCTTCACCCTCTAACTAGTTATTTAAGGATCATACTCTCAAGAGTTGTAGAAGAATGTGGTAAATTGTTCAAACTCATGGACTTCAGTTGAGATTTTGATGGCAGAAACAACATGGAGACAGGGGGCCTGAAAGAATCTGTTAAAATTGAGGGTGTTAAAAGTTAAATCAAAGCATGGACTCTTTCAGATGGTTTATTGGTGCAGGCTTAATTTTACTTTGGCCTTCAAAGCTAACAGCTGCAAGCCTGCCGTTGACCTGATTATTTCAGGGCCTGAGTTGCCTTGACAGAACGTAAGATATAGTGCAGTCTATTAAAAGGTTAGATGCTGCACTCAAGAATACGAATCTATGTGGCAAATTGCAAATGACGATACGATTTGGATTAAGCAGCCACGGATGGGGCGGAGTGAATCTTGGCTGCCATTTTATTTCAGACTAGGAAAGAAAGGGGGAGGTCAAATAACAAAGAACAACATGCTTTTTCTATAAACAAACTGGATTCACTGGCAGCCGCATAATCAATGAAAAATATGCAGTTTGGCATGCAAGTGTGTGTGTGACATACAGTACTAATGTTGAATAAGAAACTATTGCTTTGAAGGCATGCAATGAGTTGATTTAATTCATACTCTCCCTTCTATGAAAATGGATGCTGTAATTAAAGATGACTCTAACACCGGATCAATTTTCAAACATTTTAACACCAGTTTTTACTCAAATGCATTACAGATAATGTTCTATTTTATATTAATATTACCACTGGTGTTTATCATTTTTTTATTGTGAAATTACTACCAACAGTAATTTCTAGAAGTTACTTCAAATATTTTTGTAACAGTACGTACTAATGCTGTTTCCCTACAGTCTTGAAGTAAATACCAGGTAATAAGGGGGTAAAGTAAAGTGATACCAATTTAATTCTACTAATTGCTCAGTACTCAATTTTGCAATACTTCAACTAACGTTTGCCTGGTCCAGAATGGGTCATACGGTTAAGACACTTACATTCCATTTTTACGCTATAGGGGGAAGTGAAAATGAAACATGATAGGGAGGTTTAGGAATCAAACAAGGAGTGGGGACATCTGTAGCATGGTTACAGTAATGTTGGTTGATTCTCTTGGTATACTGGGATTGACTAATTCACCACACTGTCTGCCATTCTGCGGTTGTGCCATTTAGTGACCACTAGGTGCTCTTTTTATGTCATCATTTAAATGAAAATTGGTAAATGCAAATTAGAATTCAAATTTAGCAATTTTTTGGGATAAGCTGCACAAACCCAACATGTACATGGTTAGTGATGATTCACTTATATTTAGATCGATATAAGAGGATCGAAAGAAAAAGATTATGGATGTAACTAATCTTCCTAGATTTCCCTTGTAGCCTAAACCTGCAGTGGCACAGATTTATCAAATCAAATCTTATTTGTCACATGCGCCGAATACAACAGGTATAGACTTTACTGTAAAATGCTTACTTACGAGCCCTTCCCAACAATGCAGAGCTGAATAGTATGAACATTTGTAAAAAATAAAATTTAAAAAAGATTAAGGAAATACAGTGGTAACATAAAATAACAACAACAAGAGTACCGGTACCGAGTCAATGTGCTGGGGGTACGAGGTAGCTGAGGTGATTGAGGTAATATAATTCACAATGTTTGGTCTCAGCAAAAGAGATGGCTCTAATGTTGACAACACATTAAAGTATCTCCCAATTTCTTTAGAGAAATAAACTGTAAAACATGTTACTCTCTTGACAGAAATCAGCTCGACGTACTGTAAGGCAGTTCATGAATATTAATAAAGAGCACTCTCTTTGTTTTTCCAGCTAATGTTGGGCAAGAGAACATTGAAATGGCAAAAAAAAGACTTATTTGGAATTTAAGTCAGAATATAACACTAATAGAACAGTCTCGCTCTCCAGTCTTTGTAAAGGGGTCTGCTGCTATTTGCTGGGTCTTAATGACAGCTGACAACATTATTCAAAGTTATTATACAAGGTTATTATACAAAGTTATTATACAAGGTTATTATACAAGGTTATTATACAAAGTTATTATACAAGGTTATTCTGAGAGCCTGCTGTGCACAGGGTCCTCTTTCTGTTTTTATGCTGAGAGCCTTTTCCTGTCAAGGCCCTCACCTCCTAATAAAGTATTAGGTATGAGGCTGTGATTGTCAATAAATCTCTCTTAGAATTATATGAATGCAAGGGCATAATGTAAGACATATTATTAAGTAAGGCTAATTAGTAAGTAAGACAATTTAGTAATTAAGTAAGACAAATTAGTAATTAAATAAGACAAATTAGTAAGTAAGATTAATGAGTAAGTAAGTAAGTAAGTAGGTAAGACAAATTAATAAGTAAGTAGGTAAAACAAATTAGTAAGTAAGACAAATTAGTTAGTAAGTAGTTTAGTAAGTAAGACACATTAGTAATTAAATAAGTAAGACCAATTAGTAAGTAAGTAGGTAAGTCAGTATGTAAATAAGTAAGTAAATATATAACTATGTACAAAATGACATAGTTTATACAGAAAATGAGGGAGGACATTCTCAGAACGATGTCCTTGTGATAGGGCTAAGTTATATATTGAAATTGTATTTAATAGACTTCAAAAGTGATCATTTCTTTGGCTTCATTTCGCAGAGTTTTATTGGGCTTGGCCTATCATAAAGGTTTAGCATGTTAATCCTACGTGTGTGAGGCTGTCATTTTATAAAGTCATAGGTTTGAACTTTTAGCTTAAGTGTTTAGATCAGGTGTTCTATTATACGTAAGAGGCATATTAATGACACAGTACATTAATAGTAGTAATATTTCATACAGCAAATGGTACATGCCTCGTTAGAGTATATTGGAACAGCACTGCAACTCTGAATTCAGCATTGGAAGCAAACTTCCTCACCTATAAATGGAACTTGAATACGTGTAAGGCTTTGGCATGATATTTTGAAATTCGAAAGTTTTCAGACCACTTGACTTTTTCCACATTTTGTTATGTTACAGCCTTATTCTAAAATTGATTAAATTACTTTCCCCCCTCTTCAATCTACACACTGTACCCCATAATGACAAAGTGAAAACAGGTTTATATACATTTTTGCTAATTTATTTTTAATAAATGTGTAAGTTAATGCTTAGAGCTGACCTCCCGGCCAAACTGAGCAATCGGGGTAGAAGGGCCTTGGTCAGGGAGGTACCAAGAACCCAATGGTGACTCTGATAGAGTTCCAGAGTTCCTCTGTGGAGATGGGAGAACCTTCCAGAAGGACAACCATCTCTGCAGCACTCCACCAATCAGGCCTTTATGGTAGTGGCCAGACGGAAGCCACTCCTCAGTAAAAGGCACATGACAGCCCACTTGGAGTTTCCCAAAAGGCACCTAAAGGACTCAGTCCATGAGAAACAAGATTCTCTGGTCTGATGAAACTCTTTGATTGGAATGCCAAGCTTCACGTCTGGAGGAAACCTGGCACCATCCCTACGGTGAAGCTTGGTGGTGGCAGCATCATGCTGTGGGGATGTTTTTCAGTACCAGGGACTGGGAGGCTAGTCAGGATCGAGAGGAAAGATGAACAGATCAAAGTACAGAGAGATCCTTGATGAAAACCTGCTCCATAGCGCTCAGTATCTCAGACTGGGGCGAAGGTTCACCTTCCAACAAGACAACGACCCTGAAAATAGCAGTGCAGCAACGCTCTCCAACCAACCTGACAGAGCTTGAGAGGATCTGCAGAGAAGAATGGGAGAAACTCCCCAAATACAGGTGTGCCAAGCTTGTAGCGTCATACCCAGAAAGACTCAAGGCTGTAATCGCTGCCTAAGGTGCTTCAACAAAGTAATGAGTAACGGGTCTGAATCCTTGTGTAAATGGGACATTTCCGTTTTTTATTATTAATACACTTGCAAACATTTTAAAAACCTGTTTTTGTTTTGTCATTATGGGGTAGATTGATGAGGGGAAAAAACTACTTAATCCAGTTTAGAATTGAGGCGGTAATGTCACAAAATGTAGAAAAAGTGAAGGGTTCTGAATACTTTCCGAATGCACTCTATGTAACTGCCATTCAAACACATGAAACAGTTGATGTATAATGTTAAGATGTGATGTTAAGACATGGTTTTTCTCTTGTGAACATTTCTTGAAAGGATGAATGAGCTGGAGGCCCATGGAAAACGTACTGAAGCATCTCCAATTCCCAAATAACTTCAAGCAGGAGAGGGAAACGAGAGACCCAAGTGAACCAGTACACATCTGATATATGCCAAAGACTATCAAACCAGTTCTCCTTAAACGCGTTATTTAATGAACACATATCTAAATGAATGGTGCTAAACTCTCAGGTGAAACAATGTTGTATCAAAACCTTAGTCTTTCTACCCAACTTTTGACATGTTGTGAAATACTGTAGGCCTTTATGGCATATTCTATAAAGTGCATACATTTCGAATTATGTAATAAATTATTATTTTTGAAATATCATTAAAGTCTTGTGTTTTCATAGAATATTAGAGGCCAATAACTTAATTCTGAGATGCACGTAGAACATAATTAATTTACATTTTAGAATGGAGGGTGTTTTCTTGTAATACTGAAATCATACTGTTATTAAGTGATTGTAGGTGGGGAAAAAACAGCCCATTAGGGTCAATCTGTGAAATTTTGTGGACCTGTCTTATTAACCCTATCAGTCTCGAGACCCCAGCAAAAATCTCCTTTTCATTGACTTTCATTTATCTGCATGTCCAGCCTTTATATTTAGCCTCCCAATTAAGTGTTTAACCATTTTCCTTTCAGGACAACCAGGGTTACAAGTAGAACACAAGTTAATTTGACATAAACAGTTGTATTCATAAGTTTTATTGACCAATGTTAATAAGAAAAGGTCAGCCAAAGCAAAAACCTGATCATTTTGTATTTATTTATATGAATGCACTAAGTACAGAAATTGTTTGCTAACTGGGAAATTAATATCCAACTAGTCAGCGACAACTGTGCAGAGTTTGGTGTTTAAGACAGCAACTATGTGAGCTTATTGCAGTATTATATACGCCATGTCCTTGGACTTCCTATGATCTTCTATGTAGAAGAACCCCTTACCTTCTAATGACTCTTGTGTAGCTTGTGAGCATCATAGAGCAGAGCATGTTACATGTGCGTGTTTGTGAGAGCCTTTCAATGATAGCTTTTAATAGTTTGTAGCTCAAGTCATTCAAAGTCCAGTTTAAAAGGGGTTAGAATTCCAATTTGCGCCGTCATCACGGTGGGACTCATTGGGTTGACAGATATAGAGTCCCAAATAATGGTTTGAACCAAATTCACTGATTAACTGAAGCTCACAGTGTGGGCTGGATACAGTGTTGGGTTGCAGATACCAATTTAGCTGCCATCTATGGTAATTCATACAATTATTTATGGTTCTTGGCAATGTCTTCATGAGTGGCTGCTCTCATTTCAAACATTGACTTTAATGAGTGAAGTACTGTATGAAACATGAACCCATTAAATAACTGAGTTACGGGACACGCAGCAATAAGCGAGAGCAGTTGGTCTATGCTTCTCAGGATTGTCAAGACGTCAGATTCTTCATTCAACAACTAAGGCAAAAAAGTCAATATTATCAACATCAAGACTTTTAATTTCGGTCTTTATTTTCTATGTATTCAACCTCAATACTATTGCAATCCTTCTGTCAGAGCTCAGATATCATTAAACCTGAAACAAAGTGCTACCACTTGATATTACAGATGTATACTAGCAGGCAGACAAAAAAAAGAAATGTTTTATTGTCACATACACTGGATAGGTGCAGTGAAATGTGTGGTTTTACAGGTTACAGATGTATACTAGCAAGCAGACACACAAGCGCTTTTGTGTGTCCCTTTGGTTGTTTTGAGGTGGTTCTGAGACACTCAACCTGGTTTCTGATCTCATTACAGGGTGACAGTGAGGTGCCAGCTGTGGCAGCCGGAAAGGAACCCAAAGGACCCAGTCAACCCAAGGCACCCAAACCGTCGGCGGCCGAAGTGGAGCCAGACCACTTTGAGCTCCCCCCTGAGTCTGATGAGGAGTACATGGTGGTGGAGGAAGCCTCGTCCACAGCCGCCAAGATGAAGAAATCAGGCCTGAGTCGCATCGAGAGCTTCAAATCTACCTTCTCCCGCGCGAACATGACCAAGACGAAAGAGAACATGAACAGCAAGGTTGGCCAGATGGGTGAGCGCATCGTATCGACTGAGCGCCGGGAGAAGATCCGCCAGTCTGGCGAGAGGCTCAAGCAGTCCGGCTCGCGGCTCAAGGAATCTATTGCCAGCCATGTGCCAGCCAAACTGAAGAAGGAGAGGACTGTGGCGGAGGGCCAGGAGGGGGCCGAGGGGGTCACTGAGGGTGCCGCACCCATCCCGCCACCCAAGGGACGCAAATCCGCAAGCCCTGACCTCGCCTACACGGAGGTGACCAAGGAGGCTGAGGATGGAGAGGATGAGGTACCGATAAATGATATCAAGCAGCTCTCCTAAAACAGCGGTCAAGAAACTGAAAAACAACAACATACATGTTATTTTTCCTTGTTTTCATTTTTTTTTTTAGGATTGGCCTGTGACCCATAGTCCCAGTAGTCCCGGTCCCAGAAACAGGCCAGTTAGGGTGTCAACACGATGAGTTTATATAATCCACACACTCCTGTAACATTTGTAAGTCATCTTTGTTTTGGGAATTAAAGGATTTATATAGAACAAGTAAATATATATATATTTTTTTCTTTTTTTCCTGTTTACATTAGACATGGACTTTCAAGTATTCAAAACAAATAAACTGAAAAGAATTACAGCAAGTTTGAGGGATTGGACATTTTCTACAGACTTTCAACATCTTCATAATCAACATACTTACAACATAACGGACATTCAATTGTCGTTAATTTGCATGTTGAAAGGCTGAATATGGGATGTTAAGGCTAAACTACTGAAATGATGGAAGTTGAAATTGAGTTTAGGTATGAATGGTTTAATTAAGGTTAATGTTACATATGAAAAACAATAACTTGACAGAGAAATGTCTTGTGTGAAGTTATGTGAAGAGTGATGAGCTTCAGGACTGAATGATGTCAACTCATGCCCGCCGAACCAGAATTCAGTGAATAGATAACATTTCTTGTGCAGTTTTTGCAGAGAAAAACTAAAATCAGCTGTTGTCTGAGGAGTAATGCATATATAAACATATATAACAAGTATATATCATTTCATTGGAAAATGGGTTAATTTCTAAATTGGTCCTTTGTAGCTCAGTTGGTAGAGGATGGCGCTTCTAACACCAGGGTAGTGGGTTCGATTCCCGGAACCAGACATACGTACAGTTATGCACGCATGACTAAGATAAAAGCTTCTGCTAAATGGCAAATATGATTATATTATATGAAACGGTGAGTGAGGAAACTACTGTGTATTATGTCAAATATCTATGATATGACATTTAAAAAATAAACAATAATTAGCTATACAAATGGCCAGTAGGAATAGACATTGTAAGTACATCATTTAACTCCCTATGGACACAAGCAGATTCTTGAATATTTGCATCTTCTGCTCATTTAGTATGGTTAAATATATGAAGCCATTTCTAGATATTTTTTGCTGTTATAGTGTGAGTGATTTGGCATGACTATAGATATTATTTCAAGTTTATGCCACTTTACATATATAGGATGGATTTTAAGCCTCTCTGCTGCTAAGGAGAGGTAACACATTGTGCATGTTATTATTTATTCAATTGTCCAATACTCTTGTTAACTGTAGATTTTGTTTCTATTCAATGAACACGGTTTAAAAAGGTCTAACCTCGGTGCAGTACTACACCAACTGTTGCTATGGTAATTATCTTCTACACGTCCAAAATATGTTAATTAAGATAGTAGACAAGACAGTAGTCGAAAGCTTTTGTAAATTCCCATAAAATGTGTCCTAACAGCTTATGACAACCACACTCGTATTACAACACACATAACCCAGTCATAAGGTATAGAACTGTGAAAAAAAATTACTGGCATCCTTGTTTGCTATGCTATGATTTATTACATAATTATTCAAATGTTATAAAAGTGTTATTACTATGATGCGACATGATGCTATTCAAATGCTTTTTGACAGGGTAAAGTGTCAGAGGGGTTGATTTTAGTGGATAAATTGGAATAGGGGAAACATGCCATAACAGCTATCTTTTCTACAGCACTTCAACAAATAAAATACCAGGATATGATGAGTTATTCAAAAACAAGAATTTATATACGACTTGTGCATTGTTTACATCTACTTGTATTCTTTGAAAATGTGTTTAATAAAAATTCCAAATATAGTAATTTGCCTGCACAAAATACTAGCATTATTGATTAATCAATTCATTTGCACTACGTAGACAGATAGTAATTCTGAGAAATCACTTGGAATTAGATAAACACACACATTGTCGTCATTGTCATATTCAGTATGTGGTTGAGACACACACACAGTCACTCATTCACACACACGCACCCCTACCTATCCACTGCCTCCCCCCACACCAACATGTTTTGCAAAACTAAAATGACTAACCACTTGAAATGAAATGTCCACTCATTTGCAGTCACAGAGCAGAGCCACTCCCCTCAGCGTCCAGTGGTCAGGGGCCTGGAAGGTGCGCAGCAGCAGGGAGAATATGAAGGTGAGGTCTGTGCGTCTGGGTTTCTTATACACGGGACAGGCGTACAGGCTTATCCCTTGCTGACGCTTGGCATCGGAAGCCAACGTGCTGATAGCGTAGACGTGGACCACAGGAAGGACTGTGAAAAGGACCTGGAAGTGAAAGACGGGGGTGAGACTCAATAGGCTGGTTTCTAACAACTTCAGACTCAAAGGAAATTCATTACAGACCTGGGTGAAATACATTATGTCAAATACAAGTCATCAAGGTGCACTTGAATTTAGAGTTTTCACTTTCGGGACTATTTCATTGGTATGATGTTGTTGTTGACAGAACCCAGGTCTGGTTCATTCAAAGTTTTTACCATCGATCTTAGTGAAGCAAATAATAATGAGCATAAATATTCTCAGTGGAAAATGAGATAATGCTATATGCTAACCTTTGGAGGTGACTCTGTGAGTTTGGCGTTTCTTTTGTCCCACCCTGCCCCATCCAGGAAGAGTCCGTAGATGTAGACTCCGCCCATGTCGTCTGGCGGTGGCGCTGTGACGTCCTCCCTCATCATCCGGGTGACATCGTTGTGCAAGACGACAGTGTCCAGAGCCCAGCCTTTGGCCAGGTTCATCCTCGTGGTCTCCTGCCTCATGGCAGTCAGAAAGCCCTATGACAAACCACACACAGTTTATCATGGCAAGACTTTGAAAACATTGTTGCTGGGTGCTTTAAAAGAACACTATTTAAAATCATAACATTTCTATCATAATGTAATATACATTATTCCCAGGTAATACATAAACAGTACAAGTTCCACACGAAGTACTGTAACCAGATATTCATTGGTGCGACTGCCATGTCTGCTCCACCTCTGAGCTTGTACATTTGCAGTAAGTGACTCGTTTCAGGAAACTAGGCATATGTCGCGGGTCACCACTTCACAGGTGAGCCATTTGAACATAAAGTCGTTTTCATTTTAAGTTAAAAAGTGTACTGTTAGCTAGCTAGCATTACGTGTATGATCGTATTATTTGTGTCTCAGAGCCCTTTGCATTGCTAGTTATAGCCTAATGTTAGCTAGCTAACATTGAACCTGGTTGGTTAGCTACCTGCAGATTCATGCAGGGTAGTAATGTCATGAGTTGTGATTATGGTTAATTGTTTACCTAGCTAGCTAGCTACATGTCTTAACAAAAGACTCCACTATGCAAGTAACCATTTCAATAGAATGTCACAGCGACAACTGTTGATAGATGTAGCTGGTAAAGTCACTCTGGCTAACTACTCCGATTTCAGAGCACTCTCGTCTGAGTATGTCAGAGCGCAGAATAACTGACAAATTTACGAACACTCAACACCAGTTGAATATGTCCGGTGTCAGTAAACGTTGGCAAAAAAGCATAAATTGTTGCCAGCAGCACAGTTGCCGTCAACAACGCTCTGGATAATATAAAAACAGCCTAACCAGCTCTGCTAGGGCGAGAAAAATAGTCAGTGAGCTGTTCTCTCATTTGTGTCTTGAAGTAGCTAGCCAACGTTCGCCAGTTAGCTTGGGTGCTTGACTGTCGTTAGGACAGAACACTCAGATCAACCCTTAAAGAGTTGGGTGGGACTAAAACTTAAGAGGGTGTAAACGATGCTGAAGGGGTGTAGACAAAGAAGAGCTCTCCAGTAGGTACCAAAACATTCAAAGGCCATTTTCTCAAAGTTGATCAACTTTCAAAGCAGAATTACTTTCCCATTGTTCTTCAAATGCAGTGTATGATACACCACTGTAGCTCTGTGTCTCTGCTTTTATCCAATGTAAAGAAACACAATTTCAAATTTTGCTACATAAGATTGAATCAAGGCGGTCCTACCTGTGGGTTGAAGAAGCCAGTGAGCCAGAACTGGTGGGGCCGTCCACTGGAGATCCAGGTATGAAACTGCTGGTTCCTCTCCAGTAGCTCCGTGAACCAGAAGCCCAGCGTCGCTGAGTCCCAGCTGATCTTCTGCCACAGCTTGGGGATGCGAGCGTCATACATGCTGTCCAGGGCATCCCTCAAATCCTCTGACATGATAATGGTCCCTAATGGTAGATCATTTAGTTCAGGGACTTGAAACCTATAACCAGACTCGAAGGTCTCACTTCGATTTTGGAGTAGAGAAAACTGTTGTTTAATTTCTTTTCAAAAGTTGCTAACTAGCTATATATTGTATTTCCATGCTAATTACACTGTACAGTGTGAAAGTTGTTGATTTTATTACAGATTATCTTTTTTATAGTACCTCTGTATGCATTTACAGTATGTGTTTTTTAGAGACTTACCATCAATGGCCAGTTTCAGATCGGTGAGAGTACTCCGTACACAGCCTATGATTCGCTGCATGCGGTCAAGCTCCTGCCGCAGAAAGATGTTCATGGGCTGAAAAAGGCCCATTTTCTGAAGATGAGCTCTCACCTGAAGCACAAAGTAGAGGGGACCTTATTAATGATGTAGTTGTTCAGTTGATCTGTGGTACATATGGTATCTTTACAGAGCCAAGATATAACAATTGTTGACCCCAACCCCTGATTGACACAATCAACCTTGTCCATGTCAGGTTGGTTACCTCATGTGGAACGTAGTCTGGTGGCAGCTTGTCCAGCATCTCGTTGGCCAGTTTCTGGACAGTGGCCTCTCTTGTCTCCCCTCCCCCTCCTCCACTGTCCTTGGGTTGGATATTGATGATGGTGCTTAGGATCTCGTTGGCCATGTTTGTCTGGTACGTAATGTCAGCATTAGGATGAAGACCGAATACCTGTTGGTCACACAACTGTGGTTAGTATATGTGTTGTATGTTTGAGTAGAGGAAAATATGTTTGTTGCTCCAGTGTGATAGTGGCCTATTCAAAAATAACCAAAACCTGTCTAACATGAACCGTCTGCTAACTGCAAGCAGAAAATAAAGATGTAGCACTAATGTCACACCAATAACATCTCTCCCCCCTCTTACCTCTGGCGAGTCGACCAGCGGCAGGGTCTCAATGTGGAGCAGGTAATCCGGCACATTCTTGGCTTTGGGTATAGTATAACCCTTGTAGAAACAGAACTTGTCCGCGAATGTGCTCTCGCTGAACCACACGCGGGTGAAGGTGTTGAGAAGGTGTTTGTCCAGGTCGTCTGTTACTCGGCCCCCATATTGGACCTCGCCCAGCATGTAGCGCAGGCAGCTCCAGTTGACGCCACGCTTCACGTCCAACTCGTCCAGGTGGTTCTGGACAAACTGCATGCTGGAGGTGAAGTCTGCCTGGTTGAACTCGTACGGGATGTTCCAACCCAGGGGGCCAAACTTACGCCTCTCCTGCATGGAGAAAAACCAACACACATGAGATTGATAGAGAGATTGATGGACATCATTGGTTCATCCATTCATTCATTTATTTTCACTGGGTAAAATATCATTAGAAGTAATAACTGTATAGTTAAAGCATAGATTGTAATGTAAAGAATGTGAGCGTTTCACAGTAGACCTACTGATTTTCAAAGGGTTCCCTGTCCTGCAGAGGGGAAAGAGAGAGGTACAGAGGCAGAGCACTAGTAAGAACAGAGAAATACAGAGGCAGATCACTAGTAAGAACCAGAGAAATAAGAGGCAGATCACTAGTAAGAACCAGAGAAATAAGAGGCAGATCACTAGTAAGAACAGAGAAATACAGAGGCAGAGTACTAGTAATAACAGAGAAATACAGAGGCAGAGTACTAGTAATAACCAGAGAAATACAGAGGCAGAGCACTAGTAATAACCAGAGAAATACAGAGGCAGAGCACTAGTAATAACCAGAGAAATACAGAGGCAGAGTACTAGTAATAACCAGAGAAATACAGAGGGAGAGTACTAGTAATAACCAGACAAATACAGAGGCAGAGCACTAGTAATAACCAGAGAAATACAGAGGCAGAGTACTAGTAATAACCAGAGAAATACAGAGGCAGAGTACTAGTAATAACCAGAGAAATACAGAGGTAGAGCACTAGTAATAACCAGAGAAATACAGAGGCAGAGTACTATTAAGAACCAGAGAAATACAGAGGCAGAGCACTAGTAATAACCAGAGAAATACAGAGGCAGAGTACTAGTAATAACCAGAGAAATACAGAGGCAGAGTACTAGTAATAACCAGAGAAATACAGAGACAGAGTACTAGTAATAACCAGAGAAATACAGAGGCAGAGTACTAGTAATAACCAGAGAAATACAGAGGCAGAGTACTAGTAATAACCAGAGAAATACAGAGGCAGAGTACTAGTAATAACCAGAGAAATACAGAGGCAGAGCACTAGTAATAACCAGAGAAATACAGAGGCAGAGTACTAGTAATAACCAGAGAAATACAGAGGCAGAGCACTAGTAATAACCAGAGAAATACAGAGGTAGAGCACTAGTAATAACCAGAGAAATACAGAGGCAGAGTACTATTAAGAACCAGAGAAATACAGAGGCAGAGCACTAGTAATAACCAGAGAAATACAGAGGCAGAGTACTAGTAATAACCAGAGAAATACAGAGGCAGAGTACTAGTAATAACCAGAGAAATACAGAGGCAGAGCACTAGTAATAACCAGAGAAATACAGAGGCAGAGCACTAGTAATAACCAGAGAAATACAGAGGCAGAGCACTAGTAATAACCAGAGAAATACAGAGGCAGAGTACTAGTAATAACCAGAGAAATACAGAGGGAGAGTACTAGTAATAACCAGACAAATACAGAGGCAGAGCACTAGTAATAACCAGAGAAATACAGAGGCAGAGCACTAGTAATAACCAGAGAAATACAGAGGCAGAGTACTATTAAGAACCAGAGAAATACAGAGGCAGAGTACTAGTAATAACCAGAGAAATACAGAGGCAGAGCACTAGTAATAACCAGAGAAATACAGAGGCAGAGCACTAGTAATAACCAGAGAAATACAGAGGCAGAGCACTAGTAATAACCAGAGAAATACAGAGGCAGAGTACTAGTAATAACCAGAGAAATACAGAGGCAGAGCACTAGTAATAACCAGAGAAATACAGAGGCAGAGCACTAGTAATAACCAGAGAAATACAGAGGCAGAGCACTAGTAATAACCAGAGAAATACAGAGGCAGAGCACTAGTAATAACCAGAGAAATACAGAGGCAGAGCACTAGTAATAACCAGAGAAATACAGAGGCAGAGCACTAGTAATAACCAGAGAAATACAGAGGCAGAGCACTAGTAATAACCAGAGAAATACAGAGGCAGAGCACTAGTAATAACCAGAGAAATACAGAGGCAGAGCACTAGTAATAACCAGAGAAATACAGAGGCAGAGCACTAGTAATAACCAGAGAAATACAGAGGCAGAGCACTAGTAATAACCAGAGAAATACAGAGGCAGAGCACTAGTAATAACCAGAGAAATACAGAGGCAGAGCACTAGTAATAACCAGAGAAATACAGAGGCAGAGCACTAGTAATAACCAGAGAAATACAGAGGCAGAGCACTAGTAATAACCAGAGAAATACAGAGGCAGAGCACTAGTAATAACCAGAGAAATACAGAGGCAGAGTACTAGTAATAACCAGAGAAATACAGAGGCAGAGCACTAGTAATAACCAGAGAAATACAGAGGCAGAGCACTAGTAATAACCAGAGAAATACAGAGGCAGAGCACTAGTAATAACCAGAGAAATACAGAGGGAGAGTACTAGTAATAACCAGAGAAATACAGAGGCAGAGCACTAGTAATAACCAGAGAAATACAGAGGCAGAGCACTAGTAATAACCAGAGAAATACAGAGGCAGAGCACTAGTAATAACCAGAGAAATACAGAGGCAGAGCACTAGTAATAACCAGAGAAATACAGAGGCAGAGTACTATTAAGAACCAGAGAAATACAGAGGCAGAGTACTAGTAATAACCAGAGAAATACAGAGGCAGAGCACTAGTAATAACCAGAGAAATACAGAGGCAGAGCACTAGTAATAACCAGAGAAATACAGAGGCAGAGCACTAGTAATAACCAGAGAAATACAGAGGCAGAGCACTAGTAATAACCAGAGAAATACAGAGGGAGAGTACTAGTAATAACCAGAGAAATACAGAGGCAGAGCACTAGTAATAACCAGAGAAATACAGAGGCAGAGCACTAGTAATAACCAGAGAAATACAGAGGCAGAGCACTAGTAATAACCAGAGAAATACAGAGGCAGAGCACTAGTAATAACCAGAGAAATACAGAGGCAGAGTACTATTAAGAACCAGAGAAATACAGAGGCAGAGTACTATTAAGAACCAGAGAAAAGGGAAGGAAAACATGGAACAGTAGATGGAAAGACTGTTATTGATGTGAACGCTGAAAATGTTGGAGAAACAACAGCCATTGGGGATATGGGTATTTCATTTGATGGTATGATATGGGGATATGGGATTATGATACGGGGTATGATATGGGGGTGAATCAGGTTTGAAATGATGTTGTTCAGTCAGACCTGAACAGTAGTGTGGAGGAATGCCACAGCGTATAACAGAGGTCTCCACTGGGGCAGGTTAGTGATCTCCAGCATCTCCTGAGTCACACCATTGTAGGTCCTTTTCAACCCTGCTTTCATACCTGGACACAACATAAGACCACAAATCTGGTATGACACAAATTAATAATACGAAGATACTGTATATGCCATGTTCATCAATCCAGATAATGAAGTTAACACAGAAGAAGTGGTTTGCATGTACCTTGAGGAGGCTCATTGGTGAACTTGATGGACGACTGCAGGAAGTTGATGGGGAACTTGGGGTGGACCTCGGTGGTCAGCCACACCCTACAACCGCTGTGGATGTTTTCGGTGTTGGTGACCGACTCCAGCAGCTCGTCCAGGAAGTCCAGGCCCAGGTGGCAGTTCTGGAGGAGGAGCCAACCTCCGTCAGCCATACTGTTGGCCAATAACCTGCGAGCGTGCACTTCCTGGCCCTGTCCCATGGAGATGGGTCTGCATGGTGCTCCCTACAGGTACACGCCGTACACAAGATCAGCAAAACAGTCAAATACATACAGTAGAAAACAGATGCATCATGCTTTTTAGTCTAGGAGTAGGCTTAATCTATGTCTGAGAAACTTGCCACTTAAGTTACCTTTGCTTTTGCAAGCCTCTCTATGTTCTCGGTGGGGTCGGAGCCCATAGACAGGAAGCACACCATGGGAGTCCTCTTGTCACTCTCCGCCCACATGGACTCCATGTCCAGAATGACCCCCTCGGCGTACTTAGGCCCCAGCGACTCAGCGATGTAATGCCGAGCCTGGAACAAAAACCAAAGGGATTCACCAGCTAATGTGGAGAACACAGGCTATACCACTGCAGCTGAGGATTTTCAACACGGAAATGTTTAGCTTTGGATAATGCTTTAGATAAATCTATGGCTTTATTGGAGGTTTTCATTTTGTCATTATTGAAGAGGCAACATTTGGTGGATCAACCTGGGTTCTAAGATGACAGAGAACTATGAAATAAAAACCTACATGTTTGAATCCACCTATTTTTATTTGAGAAAAGTTTATATTGCAAGGTGATAATTGTATGGCCAATGGGGAAAAGATTTTATTCGGATCACATAGCAATAACCTAAAGCAGAATCATTGACATGTTGCACAGAGGATCTGCAGCCTAAGAGCATAGAGAGCAGTACTGTACAGTTGTTCTTCCTTTAAAAGTGAGTCGCATTCTATTAATAGAGATGATTGGAAATGCGTTGGCTGAAGAGACATAGACAGGTAGTATTCAACACCACACTGCCCAAAGGAGAAGAAACATCTCTGGAGAACAAAACATTAGTTTTCAATTGAATATGATTTTTTTTTGTTTACAGCACAATGCACAGTACATTGAGTGCATACATTTGTGTTCAGTGTATGTGATCCTTGCAGGACTTCAACCCACAACCTTGCCATTACTATCACCACAGCCACGGTCTTACCAACTATGTCCCTCCACTTCCAGGAGCATGTAGGGTGATTCCACGTCAGCGTAGGTCAAAAATATATATGGTATCTGAAGAGGGCATTTTAGGTCTAAAAGGGCCTAAAATGGCCACTTTCATCATGATTTTCTCAAAAATGGTTTGTGATACAAATGTAAAAAGCATGTCAAACATCCTTCCGCCCTATGAAGTTTCTTTGTAAAAATTGCCAGAACAATCTGAGATACAAACAATATTTTGGGGCTCCGCTAGCATGGAATCACCCTGTAGGTTTGTGGAAGAGTCCTAGCCAGTGGTGGAAAAAGCACCAAATTGTCATACTTGAGTAAAAGTAAAGATATGTTAATAGAAAATGACTCAAGTTAAAGTGAAAGTCACCCAGTAAAATGCTACTTGAGTAAAAGTCTAAAAGTATTTGGTTTTAAATATAGTTAAGTATCAAAGGTAAATGTAACTGTTAAAATGTATGTAAGTAAGTATAAAAAGTAAAAGTATAAATCATTTCAAATTCCTTATATTAAGCAAACCAGATATCACCATTTTCTTGTTTTCTAAATTACAGATAGCCAGGGGCACACTCCAACACTTTAGTGAGTCCACCAAATCAGAGGCAGTAGATGACCAGGAATGTTCTCTTGATAAGTGAGTGAATTGGACCATTTTCCTGTCCTGCTAAGCATTCAAAATGTAAGGAGTACTTTTAGGTGTCAGGGAAAATGTATGGAGTAAATAGTGCATTGTTTTCTTTAGGAATGTAGTGAAGCAAAAGTTGTCAAAAATAAAAATAGTAAAGTAAAGTACAGATCCCCAAAAAACCTACTTAAGTAGTAGTTGAAAGTATTTTTTACTTAAGTACTTCACACCACTGGTCCTAGCTTAGTAGATATTTGGCAAAGAGCCTCAAACTCAGTTTCCACCTGTCATGCGTGTCAAAATGTAATCAGCTGCCTCCCCTTAGTACGTACATGTGGGGAGCATTTCTAAAGTGGAGACCTCAGATCAGATTTGACATGGGAATTCAGTGCCTTAGCTCCTCCGGCTGTCCAAAAGTGGGGAGAAGTGTGACATTTCACAAAAGGTGGGAAAGTACCACACCCTAACCCTACTTCTATGCCTATTCATTTTAATAGAGTTCCTGCATACTTAGTGCCAAATTCATTTGGAACTTGTTGAAATATTTTCGAAGCCATTACATTTCGCTGATATTAAATGATGATAAAATGTATTCACTTTGGTTTACTGATGTAAAACTAGGCATTGTACCATCAACGGTTCTTTGTCTTGTTTCTTCAGACAAACATAACATTTACTCAGTGTTTGAAGGATTTGGACCCACCCTACAAAGTCTGGTTTGTGTAACTTGGCAATGGTTTGGTCGAGAAGGAGAGATGGTGGATTTGAATGGGTAATCGCTGGCTATGCGGACTGTCAGCTGTTCGCTCATTTCAGAGAGGCTTTTTATAGTTCCCTCCCAAGTCAGAACTGAAAGGGGAGACGCTTGTCTGTAACGTACGCATTTGTAAATGATTACAGTACACCTGTGCTTTTCTCTCTTTCTCACCGTCTTCCCCAGAGTTTCCACGGTTACTAAGTAAATGAACTTGTCGAATTACATCACTCAGCAAGTCTTAATTTAGATTTGAAAAAAAGGTAATTTGCTCTTGAATGGTATGACAAGTTTGAGGCCAGCATGTTTATTTTACATTTACATTTTAGTATTTTAGCAGATGGTCTTATCCAGAGCAACTTTCAGAAGCAATTATGATGAAGTGCCTTGCTCAAGGGAACACCGGCAGATTTTTCACAGAGTCGGCTCTGGGATTTGAACCAGCGACCTTTCTGTCACTGGCTCAAAGCTCTTCACCGCTAGGCTACCTGCCACCTTCATTTCTGGAGCACTGTGCCTGCATAAAAATATTAAAGGTACCATCCAGACTCAAGGAAAGATGAGTAACGTTTGGGTTGTTCTGGGTCAAAAGCTTTTGCTGTATGTGGGAAAATACATTTTATTGAAGGGGTAAATACAAACTAGTATCTTGAAAATACACGGATATCCATTTCTTCTGTTGAAACAAAAATATATTGTTGCCGATAGCACAGGAAATGTTGATTGAGCAGACTCTGACCCAATTCGTACGTGAGGCCTAAATAACAACAGATAGGCCCACCCACCTGTGCAATGGTCCGGTCGGGGCACCAGCTCCTGATCAACAATAACTTCCTGAATGTGTCCAGCATGCTGTCGTATCCGTCAGGCACCGGGGCCTCCTCGGGGGCAGGCTCGTCGAACCAGGCCCTCCAGGAGCGGTCGTTGTGGGTGACCTGGGTCAGCAGCTGGGTGAAGGGGTGCACGCTGGACAGCTGGACCAGGTTCAGCCACGTTATGTCCAGGATCCAGCGCCGCGGCTTGGGCTCCACAGAGTTCAGGTCCAGAGCTGCACCTCCTAGGAGAGGAGGAGATATATTCCATATGTGTATAACTATACTCATTTGAAGTTCGAAATATGTGTAGGATCTTCTGTAATGCATGGTGCACAGTTAATATCCTTACTACTCATGGTTTAATAATGATTGAATTGAATAACGGCAACAAATGTAAGAGAGAGAAAGTGAGAATTATTAAGCTTCCCATATGACGACGCACTGCCGATTTGTAACAAATCTCACATCTCAATTTACACAAATCTAAGTGGCGTTGAGGGTGAAGAAGCACATTAAACTCAGAGGGTTTGCTTAGTGAATACTGGGTTCATTTTAAGATGGAAGCATGACGGATAACAATTCTCTTTACTGTAAAGGTTGAAAACTAGTCAATGTTGGAAATAAGAAGAACTGTATGCAAATACAATAAGAGAAAATAAAAACAATTCCAAATACATAGCTTGATGTACATTATCGCAGTCAAAGAAAGTCCTAATACCATTGGCGTGTGAGAGGGGGAATTCAGGGGGCTAAAATAGATCTGGATGCATACAGTCAGCAGTGTGATGTAAGCTGAACTAGGGCTGGGGTATTCAGTTACCCCCCTTGTGAGTGGGCCAAGTCGCATGTGAGACACACTATGAGATACCCTACATGGGTGATAAGAGCAAAGTGATGGGTGTCACTTTTTCGTTGTGAAAAGACACATTGATAAAGGTATGTGTGATTAGTAATGACTGATATTAATTGAAGGGTTACTTTGAAATTGTCTTTTTTAAATCAGATAGGTGACCAGGAAAATATAGGCTCTAGGCTACAGTTAGGCCTCACAGTTTATCCTGGCCAGGTCATGTTGCCAGTCTTATCATAACCTAATCATAAATCATACACGGTAGTAGTCAGGTAGGGATAAAACTAGTTTCCGTTATTGGAATGCTACTGTTTAAACTCATTGCTTCTATGACAGGTTCTGAAATCTTATTACACAGAAATAAAAATTGGATGCAAAAACAAAAAAAAGGTAAGCTCTATTTAGCTATCAATGTAATTTCCAAGTTGGATGTCTGGGAAGTTGAAAACATCAGCCACATTCATAACAAATCAGGAGGTACTGAAACAATCCAATGTTAATGTGATAAAGGTCTGAAAGTTGCAATGGAAAATATGAATGTAACTGGCCGAACCTTTGATGAAGGTTTGAAAGTCACTGTGGGAGATGTTCCTGGCCTGCAGGTCGACCTTCAGGGCCAGCAGGAGGGTGAAGAGGAACTTGTGATCCTCATACAGGCCTCTAGCTGTATATCGAAATGCCTGGTAGGTCAGAAACTCAATGATGTTGAGGATCCTTTTAGAGGTGATCTGGGACTTGGTGGATTTCTCCATTGACGAGTCGAAGATGCCCAGGAACTGGCGGAGGGAGGTCTGGTACATGATGTTGACCAGGCTCATCTCCACTATGAGGAAGTAGAGGATACTGCCCCGTGTGGCCACCAGACGGTACTCCTCCCTGGCCAGATTGATCTTCACCTCGGTATCGGCTGCCACCTTTAGCTTCTCACTCACCTGTTGGGAACATTTTAAGTACAATGTTGGACTACTGTGTTACAAATCTGAGAACATTTAAATCAATACATATAGTGGAAATACATATAGGTATATCTAAAAATGTATTTAGAAAATGATGCTCTTGCATGCATTAATTTCTTTCATACTTCATAATCGGAAAGAAATCCTGCACATTTGGCCAATCCAAAACACAGATACCTCCTCTGCTGTGGTCTTGGTGACTCTCAGGACCTCGATAAGGGACTCGTCCTCCACCAGAGAGCCCTCAGTGCTGGTCAGTCTGTACAGGAGGTTATCCTCCAGCTCCTGCATCTTCCTCTTGTTGGAAGTCACTTCTTCCAAGAGCTTCACACGCTCTGACTCCAGCTCCTGAGAGAGAGAGAGAGAGAGAGAGAGAGAGAGAGAGAGAGAGAAACGCACACACAGACAGAGAGAAATAAGCATGTCTTGTAAGAGCAAGGAGGTACTTGTATTTCTTTAAACTCTGTATAAACTCTGTGTGACTGACAGCTGTATTTGACTAGCTTTACTCAAACAATATGAATGGCAACCCCAGTTATGTACTCTATAGGTATACTGCATAAATGGGATCCCTGTACCTGTTTCTCTATTTGGATGACCCGGCCAAGCAGCTGGTCCTCCAGGCCTTTGAGAGTGACAGTGAAGTCCACCACAGCAGTCTTAGCACTGACCTCAGGGGTGTAGGCTGGGTTAGCCAGCTTAGTGGTGATATAGAGGGTGAACTCCTTCATCACATCCACCTCTTTGTCTCCTACCTTCACCTGGGGACAGGACAGGCAACAGAGGGCTGGAAGAGATACTCTATGAAATGGCAACAGAGAGCCGGAGGCTTGTTGTCATAGCACGGGCATCTTGGACCCAATATTAAAAACATATCCCACATGGAGCTTAATAAAACTAAAGGAGGTCGAAACTAGAGCAAAAATTACCGTTTTCCAGGCACTAGTGTAATTATCTATCAGATAGTATTTGCAAACTATCAGCTATGCAAGCACAAACACGACTCCAAAACGTTAAACTCCAAGACAGCACAAACCCTATACATCTACATTGATGACAAAAAGCAGCATATTACTTTATACGTGGAGCCAGACTTGATGAAGTTCTTCTCCAGAATGTTGTCCAGGGCAGGGTCTAGCTCCTCTCCTACGTCCTCAATCAGTAGGGGGCGCCCCAGAGACATGCTGTCCTCCAGGTGGGAGCGGAAGTACTTGTGGTTCAAAGATGTCACCTGAAACAGTCAGTAACAGAGATGGTAATAAAAACCTATGTTCACTTCATGGTTTATTTTTATTGTTTTATGCAAAACAGGTAGGGTCAAGTTCGTTTGGATTAAAGAAATGTTGTCTGTTTCTCCAGACATTTATCTCATACAGACTGACTTTTTATGGGTGAGATAACTGTAGCTACTCAGTCCTCGTTACCTCTAGCTCCCTATCCTTCTCACGGTTCTTGATCCATATCTTTCCCTGGCCTTGTGGGTCGATGAGGAGGGGGTAGCGTGAGGCCTTGGTGACGATAATGCCGTTCTGGATGGACAGGTCGTCATTGGGTAGGCCCTGAAGGTTCCACTCCCCCACAGTGGCATTGTCCACCAGCATGCTGATCACATTCAGCTCCTACAGCGATTATGGTCAATTCAAGGTCAATTCCAGTATGGTCTCAAACAGCACAACTAATCAGCTCAATGTGATAATTTTGTCCAATGATAATATCAAATGTAGTGACTACGTACTAACATCACTGTTACAAAGTTAAGACCTTGAATCTATATGGACAAATGGGACAAGAACAGTGAAGAGTGTAGCTGAGTCTTACATCACTGTAGGGGATGTGGTGGCTGCCCATCTCCTTTCTCCAGAGCTGCAGCAATAGGTTGCGGTATTCCTGGTTAAAGGGACCAGCGTAGGACAGGAAGCCAGTAGCCAGCAACACATCCCCAACCAGATGTCTGATCTGAGTCTGGAACAGGGTGCTGCTCTCTGTCCAGCGGATCTGACAGACAAACACAACAAGATAGACGCATGGAGATGTCAACAATCATATGGCATGACAGTTTGAGGAGTTGGCTAAAGCGCCTCACCTTCTCACCACCAAGCCCGTCGATTAGTGCGGTGGCGTTGGCCATCTTGCGTCGACAGACTGTGGCGTCGTCCATTAGGGTCTGCTTCTCCCTCATGGCGGCGTCATAGAGCGCCTGCACCTCATCCAGCTCTCGCTGCTTAGCGTCTAGCTGCTCCTGAGCCCGGGACAACTCCCCCTGGGCCACACCAAGTCGGGCCTCCTGCAGGGTCAGGTTGGCCTGGGGACATATTCAAAAGAATTGGTTAGGTGAGTAACCTTGTTTGAGAACTAAGGATTTGTGTTAGCTCCCTGAGTTAATGACTAGGCTGTATGTAACTCAGTGGGCTAACACAGACTTACACAGTAGTGTGCAGAAGACCTGGGTTTGTACCCAGCCAGTCAAGGGGGGTGAAGTGTAATGGAAGTGGTCCTGTTCAAAACTTTGGGGTCACTTAGAAATGTCCTTGTTTTTGAAAGAAAGGCATTTTTTTTGTCCATACAATTAACATAAAATTGATTAGAAATACAGTGTAGACATTGTTAATGTCGTAAATGACTAATGTTGCTGGAAGGAAACAGCTGATTTTTAATGGAATATCTACATAGGCGTACAGAGGCCCATTATCAGCAACCATCACTCCTGTGTTTCAATGTCACGTTATGTTAGCTAATCCAAGTTTATCATTTTAAAAGGCTAATTGATCATTAGATAACCCTTTTGCAATTATGTTAGCACAGCTGAAAACTGTTGTTGTAATTAAAGAAGCAGTAAAACTGCTTTAGACTAGTTGAGTGTCTGGAGCATCAGCATTTGTGGGTTCGATTACAGACTCAAAATGACCAGAAACAAAGAGCTTTCTTCTGAAACTCGTCTATTCTTGTTCTGAGAAATGAAGGCTATTCCATGCGAGAAATTGCCTAGAAACTGAAGATCTCGTTCAACGCCGTATACTACTCCCTTCACAGAACAGCGCAAACTGGCTCTAACCAGAATAGAAAGGGGAGTGGGAGGCCCCGGTGCACAACTGAGCAAGAGGACCCATTCATAAGTATACAGTATATTCCCTTCAAAGAAGGGTCCATGGTTGTTGAGTAGTGTACCTTCAAAGGGAGGACCTCTTTATTAATGGAAAAGAAGTCCTTCATAGCTTCAGTCCAGGAACAGAGGCCAGCCACGTTACCACAGATCCTCTTGGCTGCCTCCAGGTTGTAGTCCTCCATGTCCAGGTATGGTGCCAACAGCTCCACTACCTCCTCAGTTATAGAATCCTGGTGACGTGAGAGTACAAGAGTAAACAAATGCATTGGAAGTGATGTGGGGGCATAATAGTAATGGAAAGTACAGAAAACTGGAATCTGACATCCGTTATGTTGTAATTACATGTTCTATTACAGGGATATTCAACTTCAGGCAAGGAAGCCTGAAAAAAACTGTAATTCTGATGTTCAGTCTCTTTTAAATCAGCGTCACCAGGTAAGTGGGCTATCTGGCCAATTAGTTCATTTGATAAACATCTATTAAAAGGCTCATGACAGATTGGACAGAGGAAGGTCAGTCAGTCATATCAGACGGCATGTTGTTTCACAACTCCAGTGAAGTTCCTTGACTTCACTGGCACCTCTGGCACCTCTGTTTCTATTTCACACTGCCACACAGTCACTATGCGGGGGCTATCCCCTGGCGTCCATATTTCACTGCCTGGACAGCTTTCCTAATCCCCTCCTAAGTAAGTGAATGTGTGTGTGTGTGTGTGTGTGTGTGTGTGTGTGTGTGCGTGCGTGCGTGCGTGCGTGCGTGCGTGCGTGCGTGCGTGCGTGCGTGTGTCAGATGAGTGCAGACAGTTTGGGGAAAAAAACTCTAGAGCTGCTATAGACAGTGAATGAAAGTGCTGTATTGAAGCCACAAATACTGATAGACAGTGAATGACAGAGTTGTATTTATAACCCAGGCTAGTAATGATCTGAGAAGGGGCTTTACTTTGAAACCTGTTAGCTATACTGTAGGTGAGACATTTTAGACAGAGAGTCCCCATAGGGTTAACACGTCTCAGACGGACAGGTTTAATCAAGCTGCCCACTCAAGAAAAAGCTTCAAACTGTAACCAGTGCCTGCAACCTGGTTCAGGTTATCAGCCAACCTACCAAAGTAGTTACAAACAGCACAGGAATGAAATCATCAACATGTATTGATCACATCTGTACTAATGCTGCAGAAATTTGCTTGAAAGTAGTATCCAGATCCATCGGATGTAGTGATCACAATATAGTAGCCACATCTAGGAAAACCAAAGTTACAAAGGCTGGGCCTAATATAGTGTATAAGAGGTCATACAAGAAGTTTTGTAGTGATTTCTATGTTGTTGATGTAAGAATATCTATTGGTCCATGGTGTGTAATGACGAGCAAACACTTGATACATTTATGAAACTGCTTATTCCAGTTGCTAATAAGCATGCATCCATTAAGAAAATGACTGTAAAAACTGTTAAATCCCCTTGTATAGATGAGGAATTGAAAAATTGTAATGTTGAGAGGGATGAGGCAAAAGGAATGGCAAATAAGTCTGGCTGCACAAATGTGACTAAACTGAATAAAAAGAAGAAGAAACTACACTATGAAACCAAGATAAATGATATACAAAAATGATAGTAAAAAGCTTTGGAGCACCTTAAAGGAAATTCTAGGAAAAAAGGCAAACTCAGCTCCATCATTCATTGAAACAGATGGCTCATTCATCACAAAACCAACTGATATTGCCAACTATTTTAATTATTTTTTGGCAAGATTAGCAAACTTAGGCATAGCATGCCATCAACAAATGCTGACACTACACATCCAAGTATTTATGACCAAATTATGAAAGAGAAGCATTGTAATTTTAAATTCCATAAAGTTAGTGTGGAAGAGGTGAAAAAATTATTGTTGTCTATCAACAATGACAAGCCACCAGGGTCTGTCAACTTGGATGGAAAATTACTGAGGATAATAGTGGACGATACTGTCACTCCTATTTGCCACATCTGCAATTTAAGCCTACTAGAAAATATGTGCCCTCAGGCTTGGAGGGAAGTAAAAGTCATTCCGCTACCTAAGAGTAGTAAAGCCCCCTTTACTGGGTCAAATAGGCAACCAATCAGCCTGTTACCAACTCCTAGTAAACTTTTGGAAAAAATTGTGTTTGACCAGATACAATACTGTTTTACAAAAAACAAATTGACAACAAACTTTCAGCATGCTTATAGAGAAGTACAGCACTTACACAAATGACTGATGATTGGCTGAGAGAAATTGATAATAAAAATGTTTTGTTAGACTTCAGTCTGGCCTTTGACATTATCAATCATAGTCTGCTGCTGGCAAAATGTATGTGTTATGGCTTTACACCCACTGCTATACTGTGGATAAAGAGTTGCCTGTGTAACAGAACACAGAGGGTGTTCTTTAATGGAAGCCTATCCAACATAATCCAGGTAGAATCAGGAATTCCCCAAGGCATCTGTCTAGGCCCTTTACTTTTTTCAATCTTTACTAATGAATTGCCACTGGCTTTGAAGAAAGCCAGAGTGTCTATGTATGCGGATGACTCAACACTACACATGTCAGCTACTACATCAACTGAAATTACTGCAACACTTAACAAAGAGTTGCGGTTAGTTTCAGAGTGGGTGGCAAGGAATACGTTAGTCCTAAATGTTTTTTTAAACTAAAAGCATTGTATTTGGGACAAATCATTCACTAAACCCTAAAACTCAACTAAATCTTGTAATAAATAATGTGGACTTTAGCAAGTTGAGGTGACTAAACTGCTTGGAGTTACCCTGGATTGTAAACTGTCATGGTCAAAACATATTGATACAACAGTAGCTAAAATGGGGAGAAGTATGTCCATGATAAGGCGATGCTGTCACGCCCTGACCTTAGAGAGCCTTTTTATTTCTCTATTTGGTGAGGTCAGGGTGTGATTTGGGTGGGCATTCTAGTTTGTCTGTTTCTTTGTTGGCCGGGTATGGTTCCCAATCAGAGGCAGCTGTCTATCGCTGTCTCTGATTGGGAATCATACTTAGGCAGCCTTTTTCCCACCTGTGTTTGTGGGTAATTATTTATTTTCTGTGTGTGTTTGTGTGCGCCACATTCGGTTTCTGTTTACCTGTTTTTTTGTGAAGGTTTCACTTTATTAAAGATGTGGAATTACATGTCCGCTGCGCCTTGGCTCATTTATGACAAGGAGTTTGAAGACAGTGATCGTGACAGATGCTCTACCTTCTTATCAGCACTGTCAACAAGGCAGGTCCTACAGCCCCTAGTTTTGTCGGACCTGGTGCCACAAAAAAGGACTTAGGAAAATTGCAATTAGTTCAGAACAGGACACACATGTACACGTGGATTTTGTACTATATATATGTGGTAGTGGTGGAGTAGGGGCCTGATGGCACACAGTCTGTGAATGTATTGTAATGTTTTTAAAATTGTATAAACTGCCTTAGTTTTGCTGGACCCAAGGAAGAGTAGCTGCTGCCTTGGTAGCAGCTAATGGGGAGCTAAATGTAAGCTAAATGTAAAACCTGTAGTGTATTTGAGGTTTAAAAATGCTTCTGGAGTTTGTCATTTCCACTTCGACATTTCAAACTTGATTTTCCCCTGACAAAAAATGTTTCGACCCCTACAAAAATGTCCATTAATTATAATCCAAATAATAATTCACAATTCCTGTTGCAGCAAACGGGCTCAAATGAAAATCCTCCATACTCTAGATACAGTACATATGACTCTGGCCATACTGTTCAAGGCAGACGTTAAAGATTATGGCCGCATGGCTGAAAATTCCTAGTTAAAGCCTTGCATGGAAAGGAAAATGGCTGGTTATATCGAGCATATAGTTGGTGTAAGTCAGTGGTTGCCAACCGGGTCGATTGCGATCTACTGGTCGATCTTCAAGGCATTCCTAGTCGATCACCAAATATTTCTGTAGAAAAGCCAACAAACGATAAAGGCTTGCGCTCCTTTTTTAAAATTGTGTTGAGCTGATCCCAGTAGGTGCACTTGATTCAAAAGTCCTGCGCACCGAATAAGCAAAATGTTCCCATGAGACAAACTCTGCCTACGCAGCGGACCGGCATATCTGTGACTAAATCGAGTGAACCTACTGCACTGCCCAATTGGTTAGCTCAAATCACCGTGGCTACAGAGCTTCCATGACCCTGGCCACAGCCAAGTTTAATAGGCTACTAGCCTATGTAAGATTTAATAACTTTTAAAACCATGACCACAGAGAGACTGTCAATGAATACAGAAAAGAGCTGGTGTTGTTATGAGTGAGTTCATGTTTAAGTTGATATTCAACACTGTCACTGTTTTTATTAAACACTATTACAAAACGTGTTTCTCCGTACATCCGCTTGGGCTGCAGCTGCAGTGAATGAGTAGCCAAGTATCGTTGTGTCGATTTTAATATGAAGGAATATTTAACTTTCTCTGGTCATAGGAACAACATGAATTTGTGCATGAAGCAGATGCGGTGCGACTCAAGTTTCGCCATCAGGTGGACGACGGTGTCCCCTCTCTATGGTCAGTCTCACCGGAGGAAAGGAAGGAGAGAGCAGGGACCGTGAGAGGCGGTTGGGAAAAATGGTTTTGAACGGTCATCCAACTCGGAATTCCAAGTCGGAAACTCTAGCATCTTTCTAGAGCTCCGACTTTTCGACCTGAAGATCATTGACCTTTTGATTTTACCTTGTTGACCATCAGATGTAGTTACCATCAGTCCAGTAAAATAAAAAAGCGAATTATTTCAATTCATGCTCCACAGTGCCTCAACAGTGCTAAACCAACGGATCTATTTTATTATCAAAGCTCGAGTTTTGAAATATAATATGGTCTGATTAACAATAATGGCAGGCCAATCATATAGCCAATATGCTGTGATAATGTATTAGGCCTACTGCCCAAACCTCATTCCTACAAAACTGTTTGTGTGAGGTTAATGTAAAAAAAAATCTGAGCTGTAGATCTCAGCTGCTTTTTGACTGCGAAAGTGATCTTGAGGTTGGTGACCACGGGTGTAAGTCTATGTGAAGTCTTAAGACTTTTATAACCACTCGAGAATGCACTTGGACAAGGTGAATTTGATAATTTAAGACTGATTAAATATGCCCATACATCTTGGAACCTCTTCTACCTTTAGTATGGCTTACCTTACTAAAGTTGACCAGCATGCTGACGAAGCCAGACTGCTGCATTAGTTTGAGGGCCTCGCTCCACGAGGGCCGGGGGCAGGGTCTCTCTGGGTCCTGGGTGACAGGGTCCACCCTGCGCTGGAACAGCAGCAGCACGGCGTCCATGATGCGCATGATCAGGTGTGGGGGCTTGCCCAGTTTCCTCACTGTGGCGATGTCCGCAGGCTTAATGGTCTGGGGAAATCAGGACACTGAAAAAATAATTCTGATTTCCCTTTTCAAATGGCTTTAATTTTAGTCACTTTCTGAAACACTCAGTTAACTTGGGGTTGGTGGCACCATAATGGTGTGGGATATTTACTGTACTAATGGTGCGGGATATTTACTGTACTAATGGTGTGGGAACATTACTATACTAATGGTGCGGGATCACCACTGTACTAATGGTGCATGATCATTACTGTACTAATGGTGCGGGATCACTACTGTACTAATGGTGCGGGATCACTACTGTACTAATGGTGCGGGATCACTACTGTACTAATGGTGCGAGATCATTACTGTACTAATGGTGCGGGATCATTACTGTACTAATGGTGCGGGATCTTTACTGTACTAATGGTGCGGGATCACTACTGTACTAATGGTGCGGGATCATTACTGTACTAATGGTGCGGGATCACTACTGTACTAATGGTGCGGGATCACTACTGTACTAATGGTGCGGGATCACTACTGTACTAATGGTGCGGGATCACTACTGTACTAATGGTGCGGGATCACTACTGTACTAATGGTGCGGGATCTTTACTGTACTAATGGTGCGGGATCACTACTGTACTAATGGTGCGGGATCATTACTGTACTAATGGTGCGGGATCACTACTGTACTAATGGTGCGGGATCTTTACTGTACTAATGATACAGGATCACTACTGTACTAATGGTGCGGGATCACTACTGTATTAATGGTGCGGGATCTTTACTGTACTAATGGTGCAAGATCATTACTGTACTAATGGTGCGGGATCACTACTGTACTAATGGTGCGGGATCACTACTGTATTAATGGTGCGGGATCACCACTGTACTAATGGTGCAAGATCATTGTTCCAAGAAGGCGTAGCAGTCGGACGTGTGTTTGTCTTGTCTTGTCCCGTCTTGTCTTAAATAGTCCTCGTATTTTTTGTATACATTTCGTATATATTTTAATTTCACTTTCCATCTTGGAACTGAATATACATTCCCGCAACCCGCCTCACCCAATGTGGTACAGATCTGCTATTTTTTATACTTTAGAACCGTATCCCCAATCAGAAGCTAGCCAGATAACTAGCTACTAGCTAGTAGTCAGTTAGCCACTGCTGCGGTCTTCGCCCTTAACTCGGACACCAGCCAGCTTCAGCTCGGGCAAATACCTGCCAGTCTGCAAGCGCGATATCAACCCAGAGAATATAGGACTGCTTTTTCTCTACCACATCACCGGATTCCTGACGCAAGCTCTGGACAATTACACCGAATCATCGTCGCTAGCTAGCTGCAACCAGGTGACTACTACTGGCTAATACCTCTGTCCCGAAACAAGCACCAGTTAGCCTTGAGCTAGCCTCGAGCTAGGCCCATCTGCCGGCTAGCCGAAGAGGCCTACCAGCGAATTATTGGGCTACAATACCTCTTTTGCCAATTGGACTGGACCCTTTATTGCCGACACGGAGCCCCGCCGATCCATCACGACTGTTCTGCCGACGTAATTGTCCGAGGTGGTTTCAACAGGCTTTTCCATTGCGACGTTTCTGAATACCCATCTGCTAATTATTAGCTGTCTTATCGGCTGCTATCTAAATAAATATACCGGACAATTTTTTTTTTTTTTTTTTTTTTTTTTTTCCTGGGTCACTATATCTATTTTGCCAATTGGATCGATCCCCTCTACCACACGGAACCCCACTAATCTACCGACGGAAACGAACGAGGTGACACATTTTTTTTTTTTTTTTAATAAAATAAAAACAGACCTCCATCCTATGTTATCTTGCTACCGATAGCCAGCTACCCGGCCAGCTGTCTGGATCGCCGTGCCCCCAACCAACCTCTACTCACTGGACCCTTATGATCACTCGATTAAGCATGCCTCTCCTTAATGTAAATATGCCTTGTCCATTGCTGTTCTGGTTAGTGTTTATTGGCTTATTTCACTGTAGAGCCTCTAGCCCTGCTCACTATATATCCAACCTCTCAGTTCCACCATCTACATATGCGATGACATCACCTGGTTTCAATGATGTTTCTAGAGACAATATCTCTCTCATCATCACCCATTACCTAGGTTTACCTCCACTGTATTCACATCCTACCATACGTTTGTCTGTACATTATTCCTTGAAGCTATTTTATCGCCCCCAGAAACTTCCTTTTACTCTCTGTTCTAGACGTTCCAAACGACCAATTCTCATAGCTTTTAGCCGTACCCTTATCCTACTCGTCCTCTGTTCCTCTGGTGATGTAGAGGTGAATCCAGGCCCTGCAGTACCTAGCTCCACTCCTATTCCCCAGGCGCTCTCTTTTGATGACTTCTGTAACCGTAATAGCCTTGGTTTCATGCATGTTAACATTAGAAGCCTCCTCCCTAAGTTTGTTTTGTTCACTGCTTTAGCACACTCTGCCAACCCAGATGTTTTAGCCGTGTCTGAATCCTGGCTTAGGAAGACCACCAAAAATTCTGACATTTTCATCCCTAACGACAAGATCTTCAGACAAGATAGAACGGGGGGGGGGCGGTGTTGCAATCTACTGCAAGGATTGCCTGCAGAGTTCTGTTTTACTATCCAGGTCTGTTCCGAAACAATTTGAACTCCTACTTTTAAAAATCCACCTCTCTAAAAACAAGTCTCTCACTGTTGCCGCCTGCTATAGACCACCCTCTGCCCCCAGCTGTGCTCTGGACACCATATGTGAACTGATTGCCCCCCATCTATCTTCAGAGCTTGTGCTGCTAGGCGACCTAAATTGGAACATGCTTAACACCCCAGCCATCCTACAATCTAAGCTTGATGCCCTCAATCTCACACAAATTATCAATGAACCTACCAGGTATCACCCCAATTCCGTAAACACGGGCACCCTCATAGACATCATCCTAACCAACTTGCCCTCCAAATACACCTCTGCTGTTTTCAACCAAGATCTCAGCGATCACTGCCTCATTGCCTGTATCCGTAATGGGTCAGCGATCCACTCATCACTGTCAAACGCTCCCTGAAACACTTCAGCGAGCAGGCCTTTCTAATCGACCTGGCCGAGGTATCCTGGAAGGATATTGATCTCATCCCGTCAGTAGAGGATGCCTGGATATTTTTTAAAAATGCCTTCCTCACCATCTTGAATAAGCATGCCCCATTCAAGAAATTTAGAACCAGGAACAGATATAGCCCTTGGTTCTCTCCTGACCTGACTGCCCTTAACCAACAGAAAAACATCCTATGGCGTTCTGCATTAGCATCGAACAGCCCCCGTGATATGCAACTTTTCAGGGAAGCTAGAAACCAGTATACACAGGCAGTTAGAAAAGCCAAGGCTAGCTTTTTCAAGCAGAAATTTGCTTCCTGCAACACAAACTCAAAAAAGTTCTGGGACACTGTAAAGTCCATGGAGAATAAGAACACCTCCTCCCAGCTTCCAACTGCACTGAAGATAGGAAATACTGTCACCACCGACAAATCCATTATAATTGAGCATTTCAATAAGCATTTTTCTACGGCTGGCCATGCTTTCCACCTGGCTACCCCTACCCCGGTCAACAGCACTGCCCTCCCCTCTGCTACTCGCCCAAGCCTTCCCCATTTCTCTTTCTCCCAAATACAGTCAGCTGATGTTCTGAAAGAGCTGCAAAATCTGGACCCTTACAAATCAGCCGGGCTAGATAATCTGGACCCTTTCTTTCTAAAACTATCTGCTGAAATTGTTGCCACCCCTATTACCAGCCTTTTCAACCTCTCTTTCGTTTCGTCTGAGATTTCCAAAGATTGGAAAGCAGCTGCGGTTATCCCCCTCTTCAAAGGGGGAGACACTCTAGACCCAAACTGCTACAGACCTATATCTATCCTACCCTGCCTTTCTAAGGTCTTCGAAAGCCAAGTCAACAAACAGATTACCGACCATCTCGAATCCCACCATACCTTCTCCGCTATGCAATCTGGTTTCAGAGCTGGTCATGGGTGCACCTCAGCCACGCTCAAGGTCATAAACGATATCTTAACCGCTATCGATAGGAAACAGTACTGTGCAGCCATATTCATTGACCTGGCCAAGGCTTTTGACTCTGTCAATCACCACATCCTCATCGGCAGACTCGACAGCCTTGGTTTCTCTAATGATTGCCTCGCCTGGTTCACCAACTACTTCTCTGATCGAGTTCAGTGTGTAAAATCGGAGGGTCTGTTGTCCGGACCTCTGGCAGTCTCTATGGGGGTGCCACAGGGTTCAATTCTTGGACCGACTCTCTTCTCTGTATACATCAATGATGTCGCTCTTGCTGCTGGTGAGTCTCTGATCCACCTCTACGCAGACGACACTATTCTGTATACTTCTGGCCCTTCTCTTGACACTGTGTTAACAACCCTCCAGGCGAGCTTCAATGCCATACAACTCTCCTTCCGTGGCCTCCAATTGCTCTTAAATACAAGTAAAACTAAATGCATGCTCTTCAACCGATCGCTGCCTGCACCTGCCCGCCTGTCCAGCATCACTACTCTGGACGGCTCTGACTTAGAATATGTGGACATCTACAAATACCTAGGTGTCTGGTTAGACTGTAAACTCTCCTTCCAGACTCACATCAAGCATCTCCAATCCAAAGTTAAATCTAGAATCGGCTTCCTATTCCGCAACAAAGCATCCTTCACTCATGCTGCCAAACATACCCTTGTAAAACTGACCATCCTACCAATCCTCGACTTCGGTGATGTCATTTACAAAATAGCCTCCAAAACCCTACTCAATAAATTGGATGCAGTCTATCACAGTGCCATCCGTTTTGTCACCAAAGCCCCATATACTACCCACCACTGCGACCTGTACGCTCTCGTTGGCTGGCCCTCGCTTCACACTCGTCGCCAAACCCACTGGATCCAGGTCATCTACAAGACCCTGCTAGGTAAAGTCCCCCCTTATCTCAGGTCGCTGGTCACCATAGCAACGCCCACCCGTAGCACGCGCTCCAGCAGGTATATCTCTCTGGTCACCCCCAAAACCAATTCTTCCTTTGGCCGCCTCTCCTTCCAGTTCTCTGCTGCCAATGACTGGAACGAACTACAAAAATCTCTGAAACTGGAAACACTTATCTCCCTCACTAGCTTTAAGCACCAGCTGTCAGAGCAGCTCATAGATTACTGCACCTGTACATAGCCCATCTATAATTTAGCCCAAACAACTACCTCTTTACCTACTGTATTTATTTATTTTGCTCCTTTGCACCCCATTATTTCTATCTCTACTTTGCACCTTCTTCCATTGCAAACCAACCATTCCAGTGTTATTTTTTTACTTGCTATATTGTATTTACTTCGCCACCATGGCCTTTTTATATATTTTTTTATTTATTTATATATATATTTTGTTTGCCTTCACCTCCCTTATCTCACCTCACTTGCTCATATTGTATATAGACTTATTTTCACTGTATTATTGACTGTATGTTTGTTTTACTCCATGTGTAACTATGTGTTGTTGTATGTGTCGAACTGCTTTGCTTTATCTTGGCCAGGTCGCAATTGTAAATGAGAACGTGTTCTCAATTTGCCTACCTGGTTAAATAAAGGTGAAATAAAAAATAAATAAATAAAATTACTGTACTAATGGTGCGGGATCTTTACTGTACTAATGGTGCGATATCATTACTGTACTAATGGTGCGGGATCTTTACTGTACTAATGGTGCGAGATCATTACTGTACTAATGGTGCGGGATCTTTACTGTACTAATGGTGCGAGATCATTACTGTACTAATGGTGCGGGATCACCACTGTACTAATGGTGCATGATCATTACTGTACTAATGGTGCGGGATCACTACTGTACTAATGGTGCGGGATCACTACTGTACTAATGGTGCGGGATCATTACTGTACTAATGGTGCGGGATCACCACTGTACTAATGGTGCATGATCTTTACTGTACTAATGGTGCGGGATCACTACTGTACTAATGGTGCGGGATATCTACTGTACTAATGGTGCGGGATCACTACTGTACTAATGGTGCGGGATCATTACTGTACTAATTGTGCGGGATCATTACTGTACTAATGGTGCGGGATATCTACTGTACTAATGGTGCGGGATCACTACTGTACTAATGGTGCGGGATATCTACTGTACTAATGGTGCGGGATATTTACTGTACTAATTGTGCGGGATCATTACTGTACTAATGGTGCGGGATCACCACTGTACTAATGGTGCGGGATATCTACTGTACTAATGGTGCGGGATCACTACTGTACTAATGGTGCGGGATCACTACTGTACTAATTGTGCGAGATCATTACTGTACTAATAGTGCGGGATCACCACTGTACTAATGGTGTGGGATATTTACTGTACTAATGGTGCATGATCATTACTGTACTAATGGTGCGGGATATCTACTGTACTAATGGTGCGGGATCACTACTGTACTAATGGTGCGAGATCATTACTGTAGTAATAGTGCGGGATCACCACTGTACTAATGGTGCGGGATCTTTACTGTACTAATGATACAGGATCACTACTGTACTAATGGTGCGGGATCACTACTGTATTAATGGTGCGGGATCTTTACTGTACTAATGGTGCAAGATCATTACTGTACTAATGGTGCGGGATCACTACTGTACTAATGGTGCATGATCATTACTGTACTAATGGTGCGGGATCACTACTGTACTAATGGTGCGGGATCTTTACTGTACTAATGATACAGGATCACTACTGTACTAATGGTGCGGGATCACTACTGTATTAATGGTGCGGGATCTTTACTGTACTAATGGTGCAAGATCATTACTGTACTAATGGTGCGGGATCACTACTGTACTAATGGTGCGGGATCTTTACTGTACTAATGGTGCAGGATCACAACTGTACTAATGGTGCGGGATCTTTACTGTACTAAGGGTGCAGGATCACTACTATACTAATGGTGCAGGATCACTACTATACTAATGGTGTGGGATCATTACTGCAATAATGGTGTGGGATCATTACTGCACTAATGGTTTGGGATCATTACTGTACTTCGACTGATACGATGGACAGAAAAAGCAAACTCAACAATGTAACAAATCCTATTCTCACCTGCAATGCGGTCTCTGCGGCTGCTAATGCAGGCTTGGCTGCCTCTAGCTTCCTCTCGGCGACTTTCTTATCGGCTTCAATCTCGTCCACGATGGCCTGAGCCTTGTCCTTCACTTTCTGAACCTGCAGCTTGACCTTCTCGGCCGCCTGGGCCTTGGCTGTTACCTCCTGCAAGACGCCGTCAGCCTTCTTGGAGGCCACCTCCAGCTCCTGTTCCTTAACAGCCAGCTCCTTGGACAGCTGGCTCACAGACTGCTCTGCCTCCATCAGCTTGGCCAGGCCTGGGGAGAGTGAGATTTTGTCAGGTGGTGAAAAATAACTTTAATCGGTGTTCCTCAAGGTTCCGTTTTAGGACCACTATTGTTTTCACTATATATTTTACCTCTTGGGGATGTCATTTGAAAATATAATGTTAACTTTCACTGCTATGCGAATGACACACAGCTGTACATTTCAATGAAACATGGTGAAGCCCCAAAATAGCCCTCGCTAGAAGCCTGTGTTTCATACATAAGGAAGTGGATGGCTGCAAACTTTCTACTTTTAAACTCGGACAAAACAGAGATGCTTGTTCTAGGTCCCAAGAAGCAAAGAAATCTTCTGTTGAATCTGACAATTAATCTTGATGGTTGTACAGTCGTCTCAAATAAAACTGTGAAGGACCTCGGCGTTACTCTGGACCCTGATCTCTCTTTTGACGAACATATCAAGATTGTTTCAAGGACAGCTTTTTTCCATTTACGTAACATTGCAAAAATCTGAAATTTTCTGTCCAAAACTTATGCTGAAAAATTCATCCATGCTTTTGTTACTTCTTGGTTAGACTACTGCAATGCTCTGCTTTCCGGCTACCCGGAGAAAGCACTAAATAAACTTCAGTTAGTGCTAAATACGGCTGCTAGAATCCTGACTAGAACCAACAAATTTGATCATATTACACTGGCTTCCTGTTAAGGCAAGGTTTTACTGCTAATCTACAAAGCATTACATGGGCTTGCTCCTACCTATCTTTCCGATTTGGTCCTGTCGTACATAACTACACGTACGCTATGGTCACAAGACGCAGGCCTCCTAATTGTCCCTAGAATTTCTAAGCAAACAGCTGGAGGCAGGGCTTTCTCCTATAAGAGCTCCATTTTTATGGAATGGTCTGCCTACCCATGTGAGAGACGCAGACTCGGTCTCAACCTTTAAGTCTTTATTGAAGACTCATCTCTTCAGTAGGTCCTATGATTGAGTATAGTCTGGCCCAGGAGTGTGAAGGTGAACGGAAAGGCACTGGAGCAGCGAACCGCCCTTGCTGTCTCTGCCTGGCCGGTTCCCCTCTCTCAACTGGGATTCTCTGCCTCTAACCCTATTCCTGACCCCTCCTGTCTCAATCTCCAGTATTTATGTGTCGGGGGGCTAGGGTCAGTCTGTTATATCTGGAGTATTTCTCCTGTCTTATCTGGTGTCCTGTGTGAATTTAAGTATGCTCTCTCTAATTCTCTCTTTCTCTCTTTCTTTCTCTCTCTCAGAGGACCTGAGCACTAAGACCATGCCTCAGGACTACCTGGCATGGTGACTCCTTGTTGTCCCCAGTCCACCTGGCCGTGCTGCTGCTCCAGTTTCAACTGTTCTGCCTGCGGCTATGGAACCCTGACCTGTTCACTGTGATTACTATTATTTGACCATGCTGGTCATTTATGAACATTTGAACATCTTGGCCATGTTCTGTTATAATCTCCACCCGGCACAGCCAGAAGAGGACTGGCCACCCCTCATAGCCTGGTTCCTCTCTAGGTTTCTTCCTAGGTTCTGGCCTTTCTAGGGAGTTTTTCCTAGCCACCGTGCTTCTACGCCTGCATTGCTTGCTGTGTGAGGTTTTAGGCTGGGTTTCTGTACAGCACTTTGATATATCAGCTGATGTAAGAAGGGCTATATAAATACATTTGATTTGATTTGAAATTTGATTTGATTAATGGCGATAAACAAGACGTTATAGCCATTCACTTATAATAAATTAATACTGTCTGTCAGTGCAAAAAGTGCAACAATGCACTTGTTACAATGTCTCCAGCTTTGCTCCAGTGGTGCCGTAGTACTATGGCTGACCCTGTAAAACAACACATTTCACTGCACCTATCCGGTGTATGTGACAATAAAACATAACACATATATTTGTTTTTGAATAGTATTACCTTACCTGTTTTCATGCGCTCAGCAAGCATGCCCACTTGAGCGATCTTCTCTGAGTAGATGATCTTATAGCCGTCGATGAAGGACAGGTAGGACCTGGGAGTGACATAGGTTTGACGGCGGAACCGTTCAAAGTACTCTGTGCACTTCTCGGCCACCAGGTCCTGAAAGGTCCCCATGGTGTGGACTACACTCTGCTTAACTTCTTCAGAGCATTGGAACGTATACTGGGACAGAAAGTGATGTGCGACTGCCACTAGTGCGTCCCGTGGCCAACGCTGGAACCAGTCAATAGTACAGCCCGATATCAGACCTGGGAACTTGAGGGCTCTTGTTCGGAACTTCTCCCCCACCGGCGAGAAGCACAACACCACGTGCAGGTTGCTCCTCACACGCGACAGGAAGTAGTCGTAGAGGTTTTCGGCGGTAGGTGGGCGGCGAGGGTGCTCGCGTTTCATAGCTGGGATGAGGTCCTGGGAGATTTCATCGACTTCGTCACGGGCGAACAGGTTGGAGACTTCCCCCGAGGCCAGCACATTGTTCATGTACTCCAGGAAGGACTCCTCCTTGATGTCGTTGTCGGTGAAGATGAAGGTGACTCCTTTGCCCTGTTGTCCAGCGATGCGGTACAAAGACTTCAGGTCCTCCATGAGGTTGTTGGTGTTGTACGTCCTGTCGAATTAATGAGATAAACAGAATTTTCTTCACACCAACTCCAGTTAAACAAGATTCAATCAAATGGTAATCCACTATTTCATCTTCTAAAATCTACTATGGTACTGTCATTATCAAAAAGGTACACGGTCTACCCAGGGGCAAAAATCTGAGATCAACCTTGGAGGGGACAATTACATTAAATTTTCTCAAGAGCAATTCCTGAGGGGGACACCAAAAGTAGTGCTGTAACACATAGCATACGTTGTTAAATGTATATTGAGGAACCATAATTCCTACAACTGGATAATTGATAGGTACAGTAGTTAACTGAAGGGTTTTCCCAACTTGTTCAAATGTTTAAATCATTATAATTCTACTACTAATAATAGTTATAGCAGTGCTCCTTACCAGTCCAGTATGTATGCAGGTATTCGTACTTACAACCAGCAATATCAAGAAAGGTCAGTAGGTGACAATGGTACTGTACACTGTATGGGTGTAGTTTTCATAAATACAATGAACATGGTGTGATCACATCTAAAAGAATCTCCATTGAGAACCATCACAAAGTTGGTCTCCGTATTGAATTGACCTTTTAATTTGACTTTTTCTGATACATTTATATAATCATTAAATATGTGCACCTGGCCTGAGTCTACAATATCTTTGCAAGAACAAAAAGCTTAAAATAAGTACAGTTCTAAAAGCAAAATAACTACTTCAATGAAAAACCCAAATAAATCAAACAAAATATCCTTCAGTGTCTCAACTCTTCAAACAGCAGCTATGGACAAGTATGTCGCACAAAGTATGCCATTTTAAATAAAATAACATGAAATAAATCATTTGTAAGTGTACTGAAAACTACTAAACAAAAGAACAACTATCAATTACACCATGGGTTCTCAAACAGGGGTCCATGGACTAATTGCCAGGGGTCCGTGAAATAAAAAAGTGTAATGAATGTAGTCAGTACCACAAGGTTTCCAGTAAGTTTACATATAATATAGAGGGGGTGGAGGACCGCTCAAAACCTTGCCTGCCTTGCCTCAAAATATGCAGGGGTTCCAGTACCCCAAAAAGGTTGAGAACCACTGCTATACACACTACTGAACAAAAGAACCGAGCATATGTTTGCGGGTTTCCTCAACAACACATCAGTTGGCACTTTCGCAATGCCCTCGCCTGTTGTCTCCGACACCCTGTATAGCCCAATAAACTCCTTGTGAGGGACATGGTCATGGTCAACATAACGCAGACAGACATTCTCCTGTTCAGCACTAGAGACATCTTGAGTACCATCAACAATTAATGAAAATTGTACAATCGGAAGAGACCTAATCTCAGCTGCAATGCCTCGAATGACTATTGGCCATGATGTTCAGAATTTCATTCTGTGCTTTTGGGCCTGTGTACATTGTGGTACGCTCTGTTAACCACTTCAGTAAAATGGGATCATCCTCTTCTGCCCTAAGTTTCAAAATCTGGTATAAATTCCCACTGTCATCCGTGTGGCCTCTAAAGGCTTGTCCCTGTCTTACTACATGCCGCACCGAACTAACAATTTTCATCAAGCAATGCCTTGCGTCATCCTGCAGTTTACCCCACGCGCTGGACACAACTGGACACTGATTGGATTTAGCTGGTGTGCTGTTACAATTACAAAGTGGCGGTGGGTTTGGCAATTTTGATGTGCTGTGAATTTTTCAATGCCTTTTCTCCAGTTCCTAAATCCTGCACTAATGAAGGCAGCATCAGCTCTTTGGCCAAAAGATGGCTGGCTTGAAAACCCTTGGCTACAGTGAAAACACAACACTCCTTTTATTGATGGATTATAATGTAGCCAGGGGAAATCGCGAAACCATCTCTCTTGAAACGTCAACACTCTGTTGGCAAGAGTTTGCGGTTCTATAAATTGTGGGTGTGGCTGATATGGTTTTGTGCCATCACTGTGGTAACTGGACAATGCTGTGCCACTGTCCCCTATACTGGTGCTGCTGGCAACAAGGGTGACACTTGGTCCTGCCGTGGCTGTGACACTGTCCTCTGAAGTCTCTCTCCCTGGCTCTTTCCCTTTCACCACCCTAACTGACTCAGTCTGTCTCCTAGAAAATAAATAAGGTGTTTGCCGTACTCCTAACTACCGGTACCCAAAACTACACAATTAATCACAACAGCAATACCATTGCCGTAAACAAATCTTAGTTTAGTCACCAGTTTAAGTTGAGAGTGGGGGTATCCATGGCATTTTCCAATTATGTCCCTATTTTACAAGTCAAAAAAATTGAGAACCTTTCATAATGTTGCCAAACAAAGACTCAACAAACTTACCTGAGACTCCCTGTCTGCCAATCTGTCCCTGCATATCTGTCCCCAACTCTGCTGTCTGTGTGCCATCTGTTGCCTGCTCTGTCTAATGACATCATTGTGAAACATTTCCATTAGCATTTCACTTCTTTCTTATGAACATTTTATCAACTAGTCTTTGAGATATTAGGATACTAGAGTTCTTACTATGCGTTTTGGTGTACTGACAAATACTCTGATGTCCGTCTTCTTACTTTTTTCTGCCATTTTTCTACCTGGCTGGCTGGCCTAGCTGCACACACACACATTTACACAACACATACTGCAACCTTTTGTAATTTAAATAGTTTGTTTCATATTGGCTGGCTTCCAACAATAGCTGAATTTGTAAAGCTAGCGAGCACCAATTCCGTTTCTGTGTGTTTGCTATAATCTTTGCTACCTGGTTAAATAAAGGTGAAATAAAATAAAAAAAGTTCACTAGCGACAATTTATCTTTTGCAACGAGACCATTATATATATTTAAGACAATGGTAGAAGAGAGTGTAGTTCTGTTCTGTTCAGTTTGGACTTCAGTTTATTGCTAACCTTATCACAGGGACGTCGAAGCACTACAGCTGCATGCTGATCTTGGAATAAACTGACGATAGCAAAGATTCCATCTTTGACGACGCCACATAAATGGAATAGGTACTAGCTAGCTTGATAGTTAATGTTTGCTTTAGTTTGCGCGCTAGCTCTGCAAATTCCCCAAGTGTGTGAACCCTGCCAACATAAAAATAAATAAATAACATTGCTATGGACCTGCTATGGATTGACTGAATTGACCTCACGTCAGTTACGTACATGTCCCTTTCGGACAGTAGATACGAACTCTCTATTACCTTGCCAGCTAAAGAACTGGCAGTGGATCAAACCATTGTGAGGCAAAGGGCGGGGAGGGTCGCAATCTTTTGAAATTTAAATGCGCTATTAAGTGTCTATAATCAGCACAAGTGCTTTCATTGCGTATTATTAATATTATTGAAATTACATAGTTATGTTTACAATGATATATTGGGGGGGACAAATCATATTTTTCCCAAGATGGGGGGGTCGTGTCCCCCCCGTCCCCCCTGGGATTTCCGCCTATGGTCTACCGCATGCTCCACTGATCTATGAGGATCAATTATGTGATTATTAGCCCAATCTCTCTGTAACTGAATACAGAGTACAGACCACAGGATCCAGACCAGGGTTGGGAACCACTGGTTAGGTTGTCTGTATGATGATGATTAGGGTTTGGGTGTCTTTATGATGATGACTAGGCTAGTATCTAGAAGGCCAACCTGGTCAGGATGATTTGAAAGCTCTGGTATCCAGCGATGAAGGAGGCCAGGCGGGTGAGGCTCTGCTTCCCTGAGCCACCCACCCCCACCAAGAGGGCGTTCCCTTGAGGGGTGCGGACGATACGACTGATCTTCATCAGGTGGATCATGGCATCCTGCCCGGCAATAAAGAGAAGGAGCATCAGCCAATAGGAATACAGAGCTACTGCAGGATACTACTACATGTTGTTGAGTGAAAACATGGTAGTGTATTTGTGTGTACTAACGTGTCAGTCAATAATGACAATGGCTGAAGCTACCGGAAGATAGGGGAGTATGCCAACTGGTAAATCCCATCATACAGGATACTTAAGCAATAAGGCACCTCGGGGGTTTGTGGTAGATGGCCAATATACCACGGCTAAGGGCTTGTTTTATCTACAACTCAAAGCGGAGTGCCTGGATACAGCCCTTAGCCGTAGTATAATGGCCATCTACCACAAACCCCAGAGGTGCCTTATTGCTATTATAAACTGGTTACCAATGCAATTATAGCAGTAAAATAAATATTTTGTCATACCCGTGGTATACAGTCTGATATACCACAGCTGTCAGCCAATCAGCATTCAGTGATCGAACCACCAAGTTTATAATTTAGAATAGAACGCTAAATTCACTGTTATCCTTTTCACACTGTCAAGCCAACCAGAACTGTACTGTACAGTGTAAACAGGTCACTGATGTATTGCTTGACTCGTTTCGCTAGTGTGAAAGGGGTAATACTGTAGTTTGTTTTTACCTTGAAGAAGACCAGGTCCATCGCACTGCCTCTGACTGCCTCGTTGTACTGCAGTTGGAACGTGGCGAGGCGCTCCGACAGGGCCTGGAAGGACGGGATGGGCTCATAGACCTTGGGGGCCTCCAGCTCCATGTCCTCCGGCTCCTCCCCTGTGGTTTCGGGGGCATCCTTCAGGAAGTCCACAAAGTAGGCTTCCCACTGGGGGTGCTCTATCATGGCTGTTCCATGCTCCTCCATTGTAACCTAAGGGAAACAGCTCTCTGGGGTTGGTAACCAGTTTGATAATGTGTTTAACAATGCGAGTAAGATTGATGTTTAAATATAAATATGTTTTCAGAAATATAGTGAGAAAGATGTAGTGTTATTAAAAGTAAAATATGAAATCAAAACACTTGTTATTCTATAACGAAACAAAGCCAATTTCAAAAAAATCTATAAATAGAAAATGTGATATTCAAATGCATAACTATGTGTCCATCTTTTATAAAGTAACACCTGTTGAGAACAGGACACCAATTCAAACTGCATAACAGAGGATATATGAAAAGAATCCACACTCCATACCCACCTTCTCCAGCATGCTGTCAAAGCTCTGTCTGTCCTTGTGGTCAACGAAACGGTCAGCAATGACCCGGGTACACTCGTGGTGGAAGAGTGACGCCAGCACCTCTGGCCCCTGGCACACCTCGGTCCTCACCGTTAGAATACCCTGCCAGATACGACTGAGATCCCGCAGGTTGAAGATGTAGTGAAACTTGGCTGGGGAGGGCAGCATCTGAGGATCTCACATAAATGGATAAAATGAATTAATCATTCATTTTTTTGCAACACGGCCTACACCCCCGAAGCACAAGCAGCAGCACAGCGGCAAGGAAAAACTCATCTCAAGAGGAACCAGACTCCCTCCATCCTCCTCTGGCTGTGTTAGGTATGTCACAGTACTGTACCTTGGCTTTGACAGCTTGCCACACCCTCCTAGTGGTGGGCACCAGGGCGCTGGCCAGGGTGCACACCTCCTCAGGGAAGCCCCTCTCGGGGCAGAAGTAGCCCTGTGCCACAGTGCGGAAGATCTTGTCGATGGAGGAGTTGGAGGGCAGAGTGCAGTTGAAGGTGCTGAACTGCCTCTTGAGGCGCTGAGGCACGTCGTTGCGCCCGCCTCCGGGGTGGATCATGGCCGCCACCAGCTGAACATCCACCACACTGGTGAACTCCCCTGGTCTCTCCAGGCTGTAGAAACCACCCTGCTCCATCAGCTGACGCACTATCTCATTGGTTATCTGTTGGATGGACACACAATCTCATTGGTTATCTGTTGGATGGACGCACAATCTCATTGGTTATCTGTTGGATGGACACACAATCTCATTGGTTATCTGTTGGATGGACACACAATCTCATTGGTTATCTGTTGGATGGACACACAATCTCATTGGTTATCTGTTGGATGGACACACAATCTCATTGGTTATCTGTTGGATGGATGCACAATCTCATTTGTTATCTGTGTGCAAGAGACAGGGAGATGAGATTACAATTTATTTACAATATTTTGGTAAAGTGTAAATAAAGCCAGGTTCATGTTGATTGCTACGATCAACATTAATGTCTGGATTCATGTTACAAAATGGCACTAACCTGGTCACCCCACTCGTTGATATCGGGCATGTTGATGTCATCCACAAACACAGTCATCTTCTTGCCTGCCGGCGGCCCGTAGGTGGAGCCCATCCTCTTGTCAATGTAGCTCTCTATGGTCCTCTGGAACATACTGGGCAGGGTGGCCGAGGAGAAGTTTAAGCTCTTGCTCAGTTGAGTTTCAGGATCAAACTTACTGGTATAGCCCTGCAATGGAACGACTAGGATTGAGATCCTATAAAGAGGTATTATGGTCATAGATAGTCATAAAACCCACATCTACATTCACAAATCTATATCTCAGACCTTGATCATGACGGTCTTAGCGGTCCCCTGTTCCCCTATGAGCAACACGGCTTTGCCTTGTTTCATGATGGTCTGCATCAGGAAGTCTGTCCTCACGTTGTCCACGTTGGGCACCAGGATAGATGAGTAGTCCGGGACAGAGTCTGTGGGATACTTGTACTCTGGCACCTGGAGGTGACGTCATCATGCAGAGAGAGAGCAATGATTAGTGGAGTGATTGATTGATCAATTAACAGCAACAGCACAAGCCATACCTTCTTGGACCAGTGCTCCCACTGGCCACGTTCATTGACCATGAACTCAAAGATGGTCTGGTCTCCTTGGGTCTGGGGCAGGTCCAGAGTGGCAGGGTGTGCCTCTAAGAAGGCCTCCATCTTGGATCTGTCCTCCAGCTCCAGCAGAGCCCCCACTGACCACATGACAGCAAACACAAAGAGCCGTGATACATCCCCCTGAGACTGCTTTTCCTCCACTGCAGGAAGTAGACCCTGGAAAAAGGTTCCACATTGAGCTTTGCCTTTTAAATAAGTTTGATATGTTCAACACTTCAGCCGTTGGGGTGGACATGTCTATTGAATTCAATGTTATTGTCATAATAGAATGTGGGAGATATTATGACTAGTTCAGCTTGATTAAAATTACATATATTTCTAAGAATAAATAAGTAAAATATTTGAATTTCAAGTGTGCCTTTTACAGGATTTCAGTGTGGCTATTCTGCTTACCTGCAGGAGGTCAATGGTCTGCTTGATGTACATACACTCCAGGATGGGCATTTTGGGAGACACAGCAGTGAAGACAAAGTTGATCAAATCCTGTACATGGAATAAGGTAGAGACTCAGGAGATTCAGGAAGACCACAGAGGATTATTCTCATGGGAACAAATGTCAGCAAAGTGTGTGTATGTCTCCATACTGCATGTGTTTGTGTCTCTTTCTGGGTTTGACCCTACAGTAGGGAAAGATAATGGAAGTACAGTATGATATTCAGACAGACCTGGAAAACACTATGGAAGCAGCCCTGGAGCACCTCTGCTTGCTGTGGTGGCACCCTCTGGAGCCAGGCCTGAAGAATAGGCTTCCAGTCCAGAACAGAGGAGCTCATGAACACCATGCCGTTGCGGGACACTGTGGCAGGGGAAGCGTTGTCGATGTTGTGGGGCTCAAACACCACCTTACAGTTAGGCGCCATAGGGATGCGGTCACCATTAGCCAGGGTCAGGGTCTTGTTGTCATCTAGGACTGAGTTGAGGTTTTCAATCCAGATGGCGTCCACAGGGCCGTCCAGCACGATCCAGATGTGCTCCCCCTTGGGAAGAGAAACAGTTAAATAGAATAAAAATGAGAACTAGTACGACAACCATCTGGCGTAGATAGTCATAACTCATAACTAATTGTGAGGGGCCTAATTGGAGGAGCCTAATGGGAGGGATATGTAACCCCGAAACTAGCTGTTATTGGCAGAGGAGGGCGATCCAAAAACCCCACCCATGCAAACAAGCGGAAATTTCAAACCGCTCTTACAGTAAAATGGCAATATCATAATTTTCACAATTTCACAGTATTATTCCATACTCAGCTGTCATCATACCTACAGGCGAGAGAATGGACTGGAAGCCATCTCTCGGTGAGTGTGGACATATATATAAAACACAGGAAATTCACATTTGACTGCACTGCCCTTTTAACTTCCCAGTACACCTGACTACAGTGACACTATTCGGACAGTGACACTTATGTGTGTCTAATTTTCTCACTCATAATTTTTCACGATTCATTCAGGATTATCCATAATCATGGCAGCATCCACATTTATGTAGAAGTGTTTAGAAACATATTCTATTCTTATTTACAATAAAAGTGACTCCTAAATGAGACAATACATTATGTCCCATTCATTTCTACTGGGCACAAAATAATCTGAAACACAACCAAAACAAAAAACAGTAAATGCATCCAACAATTTTGTAGAGACACAAGCTTGATAAATATGGGATCAAATACTTCATTTTTGACTACTTTGATACACATAAGTGAATTTGACCCAATACTTTTGGTCCCCTAAAATGGGGGGACTATGTACAAAAAGTTCTGTAATTTCTAAATGCGTCACCTGATATGGATGAAAATACGCTCAAATTAAAGCTGACAGTGTGCACTTTAACCTCATAGTCCTCATTGTATCATTTCAAATCCAAAGTGCTGGAGTACAGAGCCAAAACGACAAACAATGTGTCACTGTCCCAATACTTTTGGAGCACACTGTAACTAGTACACCACCCTTCCAACTCTATTGACCTTGCTGACCTTCTTGGCTTTAAGTGTTTTCCTCCACAGGGTTGAGAAGACCCCATCAGTCCAGTCGTTGGTGGCTACATCCAGAGTACCAAACATCTGGGAGGCAGTAATGGCCTTGGGGTTCATCCTCATCTCTCGGTGAGGGGTGCCACAATCCAACATGGCCCTCATCAGTGTGTGGATGCACGTGGTTTTTCCAGCTCCACTGGGGCCTAGTGTCATCATACCTGCAGGCGAGAGAATGAGATCAACACAGAATGAGAGGAAGAGAAGGGGCTGTGGCCTGCAGAGGAATATCAGTGTGTAGAGCAAACGGTTCACACTAGTTTGCACTACCTGTTACAACTGCTTGTGGCACGTGTTATGACATGCATTAGTCTAATGCATGCTTTACAATAGAGGGCTGTGGTAAAGCAGGGATAGCCAGCTCCAAGACCATAAAATGCCAGGTTTGTATTACTTCCTCCTAATCAGAGACTGATTTAGACCTGGGACACCAGGTGAGTGCAATTAACTAACTGGTAGAAGAAGAAAACAGAATGGTTTCTGCCCTCCAGGACAGGAGTTGCCAAACCATGTAGTGAAGAATCACTGACCGTGGCAAACACCAAATTATTTCCATTACAGCTTTAAAACAGAAGGATCCAGTGCACGTTGACTAACCGTGGCGAACACCAAACCATCTCCAGCTTTAAAACAAAGGTTTCAGTGCACGTTGACTAACTGTGGCGAACACCAAACCATCTCCAGCTTTAAAACAGAAGGTTTCAGTGCACGTTGACTAACTGTGGCGAACACCAAACCATCTCCAGCTTTAAAACAAAGGTTTCAGTGCACGTTGACTAACCGTGGCGAACACCAAACCATCTCCAGCTTTAAAACAAAGGTTTCAGTGCACATTGACTGACTGTGACAAACACCAAACCATCTCCACTACAGTTTTAAAACAGAAGGTTCCAGTGCACGTTGACTGACCGTGGCGAACCCGCTGGGTCTCGTAGAGCTGCACCAGTTTGAGTACCCAGGGCTGGTGAGGTATGAGGCCAGCCTGCTGGGTCTGCGTGTGGATGGCAGCCTCCAGGTCGGGGTAGCCTGCTTTGTCCAGAATGATCCCAGGGAACAGGTCGTTGATCAGACTCATGAACAGAGGCTCGTCCTCATCCACCTGGTCAGAGACACGGGGATTTGGTAGATTTTTTTTTACCATAAAAAATGTAAATCATTCATGTGAATTCATAAAATGATTGAGGATGACACAAATTCAGATCCTTCTAGATTCAGTGTGAAGGATAGAGGTGAAGTACCACTTGGATTGTAGGGTAGAAGAAAACTTGAGTGTACCAGTTTGGAGAGGTTCATGTCGCGCAGCACCCGCATCACTACCGTTTTCTCTGGCTCAGTGGGGTTGGACCTCTTCACTGAACCCAGTGTCCTCAACACTGACAAGATGTTCCGCAGCCCAAAGTCATAGTGGACCTTGAAGAGCATGTGAGAGGAGACGTTTATAATCAATCTGACTGGTGACCAAAGTTCTTGATGAGGATTGATTACAAGTGTGTACTGTCTATGGTGCTACTGTGACCTTTTGACCTTTATTTTATTTTTATTTCACCTTTATTTAACCAGGTAGGCTAGTTGAGAACAAGTTCTCATTTACAACTGCGACCTGGCCAAGATAAAGTAAAACAGTGCGACACAAACAACAACACAGTTACACATTGAATAAACAAACATACAGTCAATAATACAATAGAGAAAGTCTATATACAGTGTGTGCAAATGAGGTAGGACAAAGGAGGTAAGGCAATAAGTAGGCCATAGTGGCAAAATAATTACAATAGAGCAATTAAACACTGGAGTAATAGATGTGCAGAAGATGAATGTGCAAGTAGAGATACTGGGGTGAAAAGGAGCAAAATAAATAAATAACAGTATGGGGATGAGAGAGTTGGATGGGCTATTTACAGATGGGCTATGTACAGGTGCAGTGATCTGTGAGCTGCTCTGACCGCTGGTGCTTAAAGTTAATGAGGGAGATATGAGTCTCCAGCTCCAGTGATTTTTGCAGTTCGTTCCAGTCATTGGCAGCAGAGAACTGAAAGGAAAGATGGCCAAAGTAGGAATTGGCTTTGGGGGTGACCAGTGAAATATACCTGCTGGAGCGCGTGATACGGGTGGGTGCTGCTATGGTGACCAGTGAGCTGAGATATGGTGGGGCTTTACCTAGCAAAGACTTATAGATGACCTGGAGCCAGTGGGTTTGGCGACGAATATGAAGCGAGGGCCAGCCAACGAGAGCATACAGGTCGCAGTGGTGGACAGTATATGGAGGTTTGGTGACAAAACGGATGGCACTGTGATAGACTGCATCCAATTTGCTGAGTAGAGTGTTGGAGGCTATTTTGTAAATGACATCGCAGATCGGTAGGATAGTCAGTTTTACGAGGGTATGTTTGGCAGCATGAGTGAAGGATGCTTTGTTGCGAAATAGGAAGCCGATTCTAGATTTAATTTTGGATTGGAGATGTTTAATGTTAGTCTGGAAGGAGAGTTTACAGTCTAACCAGACACCTAGGTATTTGTAGTTGTCCACATATTCTATGTCAGAACTGTCCAGAGTAGTGATGCTGGACGGGCGGGCAGATGCGGGCAGCGATCGGTTGAAGAGCATGCATTTAGTTTTACTAGCATTTAAGAGCAGTTGGAGGCCACGGAAGGAGAGTTGTATGGCTTTGAAGCTCGTCTGGAGGTTAGTTAACACAGTGTCCAAAGAAGGGCCAGAAGTATAGAGAATGGTGTCGTCTGCATAGAGGTGGATCAGAGAATCACCAGCAGCAAGAGTGACATCATTGATGTATACAGAGAAGAGAGTCGGCCGAGAATTGAACCCTGTGGCACCCCCATAGAGACTGCCAGAGGTCCGGACAACAGGTCCTCCGATTTGACACACTGAACTCTGTCTGAGAAGTAGTTGGTGAACCAGGAGAGGAAGTCATTTGAGAAACCAACCACCTTGATGTTACCTGCTTGGAGAGCTGCTCTTCACACAGCTTGTACAGGGTGTAGAACTTGCGGCTGAGGACTTGGTTGTCACGGAAACCAGCGCTGGCTAGCTTCACCCTCATGATGATGGCTCTGTCTGGAACCATCATGGCCACCGTACGGAACTGGATCTTCAGGTTCTCCGGAAGCTCCTGGCGGCCAGCATATCCAGGGTTCTGCCGTTTGAGAAGACCAGTAGAACAGAGATAATATGAGACAAAACGTTGACAATTGACTCAAGAAGGAATTAAGTAAACCAAGGGGCCTCCCGAGTGGTGCAGCGGTCTAAGGTACTGCATTGCAGTGCGAGAGGCATCACTACAGACCTGGGTTCAATCCCTGGCTGTATCACAACCGGCCGTGATCGGAAGTCCCATAGGGCGCCTCACAATTGGCCCAGCGTTGCCCAGGTTAGGGGAGGGTTTGGCAGGGGGCCTTTACTTTGCTCATCGCGCTCTAGCAACTCCTACAGGCTGACCTCGGTCGTCAGGTGAACGGTGTTATCTCCTACACATTGGTGCGGCTGGCTTCCGGGTTAAGCGGGCAGGTATTAAGAAGCGGGGTTTGGCGGGTCATGTTTCAGTGGATGCATGACTCGACCTTCACCTCCCGAGCACGTTGGAGAGTTGCAGCGATGAGACAAGATCGAAATTGGTAGTGAAAAAAATAAAAGAGTGTGCATCCCACACTAAATAATGTCTAGTAAATCTTCCTTTCACAGTTGGTATTTGAACCTTACATGCATGAGGCACAATGTTAGTGAAAATGTGAAATGTGATATTCTCTCACCATGGTTAAGAAGATGCCAAACTCTCTGTCCATTTCCACCAAGTCCCCATCCGTGAAGATAAACTGTGTCTTCTTGTTCTTTTTGCACTGCAACACTATATAGATCTGCTGGGCTGCTACTGACAGGACAGGGAGCTCAATGCGGTTGAACTCATCGAAGCAGCCCCATGCACCTGACTGAGCCAAACCTGCAGATAACGTTTGCTCTTCGTTTATGCAGAGTACATACCCTGCATAATGTATGTACTCTGCATAATTCCATATGCTATGGTGGTTATTTTTTAGGAAATGCTTCATTTAAAGGGGCCGTACTGTACATATGTCTTTCTGACACATTTAGTAAAACCCTCATAACCTCTTTATGTGTGTCAGAGCAACATTCATAACAATGTTTTATGACTATTGACAGATCATATTTAGCTTTGATTAATTGTTAAGTCAGAGACCTTTCCATGTTATCTCCACATGGACAAGCTTTAGTACCTTTATAGATTCGTCCTAGCCCTCTATAGTCCATCTGGTCAGAGCAGTTGAAGACGACAACGTACTTCCCCAGGCAACGGCCCATGTCTTTGGTGGTCTCGGTCTTACCTGTACCAGCCGGCCCTGCCGGGGCTCCGCCCATACTCATACCCAGGGCCTGGGACAGGGTGATGTAACACCTAGTGGAGTCCTAACATGTCAGTCATCATTGTGCTGACGGTCAAATCAAATGAAACTTCATTAGTCACATGCGCAGAATACAGCAAGTGTAGACTTTACCGTGAAATCCTTACTTATAAGCCCTTAACCCAACAGTGCATTTCAAGAAGAGTTAAGAAATTATTTACCTAGTAGTCTAAAATAAAAAGTAATAATAAAAAGTAACACAATAAGAATAACAATAACGAGGCTATATACAGGGGGCACCGGTACCGAGTCAGTGTGTGAGGGTACAGGTTAGTTGAGGTAATTTGTACATGTAGGTGGGGGTGAAGTGACTATGCATAGATAATAAACAGCGAGTTTCAGCAATGTACAAAAGGGAGGGGGGGGGGGGTCAATGTAAATTGTCCGGTGGCGATTTTACAAATTTTTCAGTAGTCTAATGGCTTGGGGGTAGAAGCTGTCGAGGAGCCTTTTGATCTTAGACTTGGCGCTCCGGTACCGCTTGCCGTGTGGTAGCAGAGAAAACAGTCTGTAACTTGGGTGACTGGAGTCTCTGACAATTTTATGGGCTTTCCTTTGACACTGCCTATTGTATATGTCCTGGATGGCAGGAAGCTTGGCCCAAGTGATGTAGTGGGCCGTACGCACTACCCTCTGTAGCGCCTTACGGTCAGATGCCGAGCAGTTGCCAAACCAGCCATTGATGTAACCAGTCAGGATGCTCTCGATGGTGCAGCTGTAGAACCTTTTGAGGATCTGGGGACCCATTCCAAATCTTTTCAGTCTTCTGAGGGGGAAAAGGTTTTGTCGTACCCTCTTCACGACTGTCTTGGTATATTTGGACCATGATTGATTGTTGGTGATGTGGACACCAAAGAACTTGAAACTCTCGACCCGCTCCATTACAGCCCCGTTGATAAAAGGCATTTAGCTAATCTGGTAGGCTCGCGTCTCTAGGCAGCTCGCGTCTGGGTTTCCCTTTGTAATTCATAATAGTTTTCAAGCCCTGCCACATCCGACGAGCGTCAGAGCCGGTGTAGTAGGATTCAATCTTAATCCTGTATTGACGGTTTGCTTGTTTGATAGTTCGTCTGAGGGCATAGCATAATTTTTTACAAGCGTCCAGATTAGTCTCCCACTCCTTGAAAGTGGCTGCTCTAGCCTTTAGCTCGATGCGGATGTTGCCTGTAATCCATGGCTTCTGGTTGGGATATGTATGTACAGTCGCTGTGGGGACGACGTTGTCGATGCACTTATTGATGAACCCGATGACTGAGGTGGTGTCCTCCTCAATGCCATTGAATGAATCCCGGAACATTTTCCAGTCTGTGCTAGCAAAACAGTCCTGTAGTGGAGCATCCGTGTCATCTGACCACTTCCCTATTGAGCGAGTCACTGGTGCTTCCTGCTTTAGTTTTTGCTTGTAAGCAGGAATCAGGAGGATAGAATTATGGTCAGATTTGCCAAATGGAGGGCGAGGGAGAGCTTTGTAAGCATCTCTGTGTGGCGTAAAGGTGGTCTAGGATTTTTTTTCTCTGGTTGCACGTGACATGCTGGTAAAAATTTGGTAAAACTGATTTAAGTTTGCTTAGTTGTTACAACAAACTCATTCTTGCAATTGGATAAGATCTTTTCAGCCGTATTGTCTGCGCGGGTATGCATTACAGTAGATATCATAGAGCTGGGTTCCCAGAGATTTATCCTGAATCATCACTGAATATGCTTTTTTGACCAGCACTAGGCTTAATCTGTGCTTGGGAAATCTGCCCATAATATGTCCCAGTAGGACAATAACACTATAATACAAGCAGGAGTTTCAGAGTAGATAGAATACCATTAGTGTAATTATTAAAGACCTGTCAGTGAGAGGGGTGATGACCAGTCTGTCGGTACAGCCCAGATACTCATTGCAGTAGCTAAACTCCACGTCAGTGATCTGGATTATACATCTGTCCTTGTCCTCGATGAAGTAGAAGCGGGATTGCTTCTGCCACTCAAAGTCTAATGTCGATCGGATGTTCATTCGCACCTGAGTGATATTGGGATGTGGATTTAGTCATGGATTACGTTTATATAGTATAACCTGAGGGAGACTCATGCAAAGCTTAATAAGATACCTTATGAAATGCCCAATGAATATTCTAGAGGTTGTTCATGAAAAATGTGCCCCCTTTCTTACTGAAAAATAGGTTGTATAAATGTTGCATTGAAAAAAAAGATGTCATTCCAATATCTTACTATTGCGGGGCTTTGCAAAAAAATACTATAAGGCTTCTAAGATAATTAATACATCAACTTGTATGTGGTTGGGGAAAAGTCTTGTAAAAATATGTAGGGTTCTTTGAAAAAATGCAAAAGGGATGCTCACCAGGTCGTCGAATATGTCTTTCTGATGCACATGGATGGTGATCAGAGTCTCATACTTGGTGCGTTCATTCCTGGTCAATTCTCGAGTGGTCATATCAATCAGCTCATTCAGGATATCCCCAAACTTTTGATTGGTAGTTTGCATGATCTGTGCAATCAAGTCAAGAAGTAAGAAGAAGACACAAAAGAGATTATTCAACAATGAATCAACACAATCAAATTTAAGAAATAAAGCTACTTCTTGTCTAGAGGTGAAGATTCCGGCTCCCAAGTGGCGCAGCCGTCTATGGCACTGCATCTCAGTGCTACAGACTCTGGTTTGATTCCAGGCTGTATTACAACCGGCCGTGATTGGGAGTCCCATAGGGCGGTGCACAATTGGCCCAGCGTCGTTCGGGTTAAGGTTCGGCCAGGGTAGGCCGTCATTGTAAATAAGAATTTGTTCTTAACTGACTTGCCTAGTTAAATAAAATAAAAAAAATACAATTCCCTTTCAGGTACAGTATAACCACATTCTACAATATATACTTTGCCCAGTACATTAGCACCAATGGAATGGTCCCAAAAGTGGAAGCTTCAAGCTAAATCAAGCACAACTGAAATACTTGCAAGTATCTTACATGTACAGTAGTGGAATGCCCAGATTGTTACCTTTTTGTCTCCCTTGCTGAACCCCAGGGCTTCCTCTGCATCCCTGGTCCAGATCATCTGGATGCCCAGAAGACCCACCTGGGCTGGGAACACAGACTGGAACTCCACCATCTTTAGTCCTGCGTCACTGATGGACATGTGAGCCTGCCGGATAATGCCATGGATGGTCTTCCTCACTCTGTCCAGCAAAAGCCCCAGCCAGGCTTCCACATTTCCCTATCGGACACCATCAGAGAACAATGTTCAGTAATGGATCTGGGCCTCATGATTAGTCTACCAGTGAACATATGAAATAGATGGATGATCAGGAATGAAAGCAGAATGGCTTTTTATTATGGGAATAAGAAACTTCCATTTTGTATTGAAACGTATCCGAACACCAATGCCAACTGTGAGTCACGCATTGAGGAGCATTGCCTTCAACTCAGCAGTGTGTACAGTAGGTTAAGTGTACCTGAGCCAAAACAGGTTCGGACAAGTCTACTGTCTCTCCCTCCTGGGACTGGAAGCTTAGGATCTGGTCATAGTTCTTATCATGGAAAACCACACAGTTCACATTGTCGAAAAGACTCAGCATATGAGCCTGTACCCAAAGGAGAAGAGAAGTTACAGTTTGAGAGAGGTTTAATTTGTGATAACGACAAATGATAGAACTAGAACCTCACTACATTTCATTGATTTTGATTGATTTCATTTTATGCAGTCAAAAACATCATGCAGACTGCACAGTTACACATTGAGACAATAGTTAAAACACCAAGCAATTAATACATGTGGACACCTCTTCAAATTAGTGGTTTCGGCTATAGCAGCCACACCCGTTGCGGCAGGTCTATAAAATTGAGCACACAGCCATGCGATCTCCATAGACAAACATTGGCAGCAGAATGGCCTTACTGAAGAAGGAAAGGGGGATACCTAGTCAGTTATACCACTGAATGAATTCCACTGAAATGTGTCTTCCGCATTTAACCCAACCACTCTGAATCAGAGAGGTGGGGGGGCTGCCTTACTCAACATCCATGTCATCAGCGCATGTGGAACAGTGGGTTAACTATTTGCTCAGAGGCAGAACGAAAGATTTTTACCATGTCAGCTCAGGGATTCGATCCAGCTACCTTTCGGTTACTGGCCCAACGCTCCTAACTGCCAGACTACCTGCCGCCCCTCAGTGACATTCAACGTGGCACCGTCATAGTATGCCACCTTTTCAACAAGTCAGTTAGTCAAATTTCTGCCCTGCTAGAGCAGAAGTAAAAATGTCTAGGAGCAACAACAGCTCAGCCGCGAATTGGTAAGCCACACAACTTCAGAGAATGGGACCACTGAGTGCTGAAGCGTGTACAAATCATCTGTCCTCGGTTGCAACACTCATTACTGAGTTCCAAACTGCCTCCAGAAGCAACGTCAGCACAATAACTGTTCGTCGGAAGCTTCATGAAATGGGTTTCAAGCGTTGGCTGAAGGGGTGTAAAGCTTGCCACCATTAGACTCTGGAGCAGTGGAAACGCGTTCTCTGGAGTGATTAATCACGCTTCACCAGGTGGCAGCCCGACGGACAAATCTGGGTTTGGCAGATGCCAGGAGAACGCTACCTGCCCCAATGCATAGTGCCAACTGTAAAGTTTGATGGAGGGGGAATAATGGTCTGGGGCTGTTTTTCATGGTTCGGGCTCGGCCCCTTAGCTCCAGTGAAGGGAAATCATAATGCTACAGCATGCAATGACATTCTAGACGATTCTGTGCTTCCAACTTTGTGGCAACAGTTTGGGGAACGTCCTTTCCTGTTTCAGCATGACAATGCCCCCGTGCACAAAGTGAGGTCCATACAGAAATGGTTTGTCGAGATCGGTGTGGAAGAAATTGACTGGCCTGCACAGAGCCTTGACCTCAACTCCATCGAACGTCTTTGGGACGAATTGGAACGCCGACTGCGAGACAGGCCTAATCACCCAACCTCAGTGCCCTAATGCTATTGTGGATTAATGGAAGCAAGTCCCCGTAGCAATGTTCCAACATCTAGTGGAAAGCCTTCCCAGAAGAGTGGAGGCTGTTATTGCAGCAAAGGTGGGACCAAGTCTATACTAATCCCCAAGATGTTGGATTGAGCTGTTCAATGAGCAGGTGTCCACATACTTTTGGCATGGTAGTGTATCTATGGTATCTATGGCCATACCAGACATGGAGAAATAGTAGAAGAAAATGTTGCCCTAACGTAACCCAGCCATAGAATGTTTTTAGTTTGTCCAGTCCAGTACCTGTATGGTGTGGGAGTCTGAGGCCTGTCCCAGGATCTCCAGTAGAGCAGGGTCGGAGACAAAGAAGAACCGAGGGAACACAAGCCTCTTCTTCTCCAGGTAGCCGCTCAGAGACTTCTGACACACCTCCAGCTGCTCCAGAAGATGGGGCAACAGCTGGCTGAGGGTCTCGTCCCCCACACAGCACTGCACCACACCTGTCATCTCGTGGGCACGCTGCATGATCTTCTGCCAGGACTTGTCGATGTTCTGGAACCTCTTGGCTTCCTATATGGGACAAATTTAGTAGCCATGTTCTTACTTGAGTAGCCTGGAATCCACACTAAGCTCCAATTGAATCCACATTCATGTGAAACAATAGTGAATCAACAGGTTAACAGAGCATGGTTCAGCTTGTTATGACCTGGGGCAGCTGCTTAGCGATATCCCCTCCGACAAATACGGCCTCCAGGTAGATCCACAGGTTCTGAACCGTCAACCATTTCTCTATGACCTCAGTGGTGTTAGACAGCTTCAGCACCCACTGCTGGATGGAAGGCTTGAATGGGGCATTATACCTGGAAAAGTATAATTTCACACATGTACAGTGGGTATTAATACACGTGTGAATTGGAAATGTGTTTTTTGTTGCATATCCCACTCTCCCCGAGACACCCTTGGAGAGTGGGGTCACAGCCAGAGTCGCCATTATCAACAGCGACCTTGGAGCAATTAGGGTTAAATGCCTTGCTCAAGGGCACAGATCGATTTTTCACCTTGTCGGGTCAGGGATTCGAAATAGCAACCTTTCTGTTACTGGCCCAATTCTCAAACCGCTACGCTATCTGCCGCTCAACCACTAGGCTACCTGCCGCCATCGACAACTTTCTGTATGGTCACCTAGAAGAGGTACAGTAAACATTGAATTTAATTCTGAATTTATGTCTGATTACTAATATTGTGGTACCTGGGTTCGAAACCCAGCTGATCAAATCAGACATGAGGATGTGGTGGTACCTACCGGTTGCTCATGAGCGAGGCCAGCACCATCAGACTGTCCTCCATGAGGGCCACCTTCTCTGCAGTGTCAGTACCCTTCAGTAGCAGTTCCCCCCGGTTCCTGAAGGGGGCGAAGGTGAGCGTGTGGCTGCTCCACTCTGCCACTACGTCTTTCAGTTTGGCCTCAATGTCCCTCTCCTTCACCGCGCTGATGCACACATCCTGTCCAGATAAACATAGCATGCCTAATTCTATTTTACAAGTATATTGTTTGCCCATTTTGGTGAGGTGATTTGGTGACATAGTACCTCAATATCCTCTTTGTATTTGAGCAGTGGTGCCTCCATGATGTTTCTGAGGGCAAAGCTCTCTGACTCCACCTCAAAGATGTGACCTGTGAGGTCACTCAGGCGGCTCCAATGCCTGGACATCATCGCCTGAAAGGGAGAGGGGATTGAAAGGGACAAACGTCAGGAAAAGCAATATGAGTTGTAGATGATTAAATGAAAGGTATTGTTTCACCTTGTTAGCCATCATGTAAAGTAGGGGGCACGTCTCGTTGAAGTCATCGATTGTCTTCTTCAGGTCACTAAAGGCTTGCCACTCCTTCAACGCCTTGGGAAGTTTCCGGATTCTTATGGAAAGTGGAAAAATAGAGGAATCACAATGTTCACAAGGATTAGTCAGCAACTCAATTTTAACTGTTATCTATCGTTTAGATTATTTTCCAATACAGCATATTGACATGTATATATTACAGTCTATGGGATTCTACCTGTTCTGGAAATCCTGCAGTTCATTGTTGATCTTGTCTATGTTTAGGTCAGCCCATTGGATATCATAGTAACTAGTGACACTTTCAGTGACAGAGTTGTAGAGCGTGTAAAGTTTCGACAAAAGACCCAGCTCTCTTTTAATTCTCTGAAGATCGGGATATTCTGTTAATGAGAGATATTAGCCATATTAGCCTAGTCCTGAATCTCCATTGAAAGTGTTTTGACGTCCAAAGATATGTAAAATATGGTTCCAGGAAACAGTCTATTTCAATGTGGATATGAATGTGAGAATAGTCACCGTTAACTGAGAGGCCGAATAGCTCCTCCCCTCCAGAGTAGGTAACATATTTTCTCCACAGCTCATTGAACTGGGCCTGGAAGCTCTGCAGTCTGTCGCTGGCTTCATCTGGGGTCAACCCCTCCACTCCAGGGCCACTTGATGAACATAAAGCATGTGGATTACAGGAATCTATCAACTATTGAGCAAAATGTCTGAATGGAAAATATAACTGTATTCTACCTTTTGTCATAATCTGAGTAGTAGGTCTGGACAGAGTTCTGGAAGGTCTCCACCCCTGACAGTAGGTCTGCCTTCATGGCAGGTTGAATCTTCACCAGGGTGTTTTGGGTTTCCATCACCTTTTGATGGACATTGTTTTGGTTTCAGATGCAGAGCACAGCTCAAACAGAGATGGAAGAGGAAGTGAGACATCTCACTTGCTCCTTTTTTCTGATTCATTTACAGTTAATGAACTAAGCAGACCAGATCAAGCTGCTAAAGCATTGGTGGCTATGGGAGAGCCAGCCCTTAAAGGTCCAATGCAACTGTTTATATCTCAATGTCAAATCATTTCTGGGTAACAATTAAATACCTTACTGTGATTTTTTTCAATTAAAATGGTCAAGCTGGCAGAGAGGTTTGGAACTCTTTATTTTTGACCAGGCAGGCCAAAAATCCATCCCACTAAAAGAGGTGGACATACGGGATCTGTGAAATGTGTATAGGTGCGGAGCTATTGTGAAATAGCACAGTTACAAGTGGAAATCAAACTGGATGGACAAAAGAAATAGAGGAAGGACTAAGAACAAACAAGAGAGAACTATTATAAAGTAGACTGTGTCTGTAAAATGTGTATAAGATGTAGAAATTGAAGGTAAAAACAGAAATGTTTATCAGTTTACTCCAATTGGGGGATCGGTGGTAGGGTTTGCAGGGAATAATAATAAAGGTATACTCTTTAAAAAAAGTATGTATGTCTATGTAGGTATGTGTATGTATATATGTGTATATGTATGCATACATGAATAGATATATATTATTCATTTACCCCAAAAAATATGGGGGATTGGAAATGATGCAGACAATTACATTGGAAGCAACATTCTTTCCGCAATATTAAGCTGATCCACCCCCCCCCAAAAAAAAAAAAAAAAAAAAAAAAAAGAGGTGGACATTTCAGGCGGTCTTTTCAAACAGCTCTTACACTAAAAGGGCATTATCATAATTCTCACAATTTCACAGTATTAGTCCAACCGCATGGTGTGTAAATATATATATAAAACACAGGAAATCATGTTTTTGAATGCACTGGGCCTTAAAGCAGACAGGAACCCTGACATAAATAAAAATGGTAAACGGCCTTCATTTATCCACCATCTTTGACTCATTCTTGAGAGAGAGCATGTTCATCACATACTCAGTGGTTTGCTGCCCTCTACTGCCACATGTACAGAATATATGTCTTGGTTGGCTGCAACAACTACCACAGTCAATGTACATGAGTCTTAAACTTCATCAAATTCCAAATTCCTTTTCTTATATTTTGCCTCAGTGGGTTACAAGGTGATTGACAAGCCATGCAGAGCTCAAGAGAATGTTTGGCATCAGAAACAGCACTCCACACAGGACAAGTGAATAGAGGAACAATAAAATGTCAGGTGAGAAAATGTGTGGTGAAATACATGACAGGTTTCGTTTTCCACCCACCAGTGCATTGAGGTTCCTCCAGGTGTACGTCAGCCCATCCACCTTCTCTGCGTTCCCGTCGCTGAAGATCAACTCGTGGCGGTTGAGCAGGGCAAACGACTCCTCCACGGGGCCGATGGTGGCGTCTATCCGGATCTCTGCCTCTCTGACCTCTCGGAGAGAGGCCATGGCTCCCCTAACGTCCTCCAGGTCTTCGACAGGCCTCTGGAGCCTCTTGGTCAGGCCGTCCACAAAGGAGTAGATGTCGGCCATGTCGGCTGAGGCCTGGCTGTTCAGCGCAGCTCCAAAGGCCCGTTTCCAGGCACGGCACTCCTGGGTCAGGGAGAGCTTAAGGTGGTCTGTGTGGAACAGGACTGAACCCACAGTGCAGGAGGCTGGCAAGCCTTCAATCTGAGCTTCCATTGTCTGCATGAGGTGAGCAAGTAACACATCAAACAGATCAAAATCGAATGACAACCATCCAATATGTAAAACAATGAGTGAATGTCACTAACAGAGTAGGAGGAAATCTGAGTGCTGAACGCTGGGAGGGATGGACTGGTCTCCAGGAAGGTTTTCACTTCCTCCTCTGGGTCCTGGGGAGAACAATACGAGTCATGTTATACAGTAGATCCGAACGGTCAAATATGATCAAATCATATCAAATCATTGGATACAGTACATCAATTCATCGACATTGTGTCTTTCTCTCTTTCATTCTTGGCTTCGTACATTCCTGGCTCTGGTAGAACTTGAATACTAATGGATCATTCAAAGATGATGCCACCAGCATTCTTTATGTATCGCTAACATTTCCAGCCCAGCAGACCTGATTCCACAGGGTGGAGAATTGATGGAACTCCTGCAGTACATCCCCAGCCTCGGTCCTGAGGGAGGACACGATGGAACCCAGCTGGATGACGGCCTTGGTGACGTCCTTGTGCTCGGCCAGCTGCCGGTCCAGAGGCTTGAGGACCAGCTGCTTGGTCAGGGGGCCGTCGTCCCCAGCGTCCCTCACTGCAGCCTGCTCTGCCTGGAGAGGGGCACAGGAAAAGACCCCAATTTGGATCACTTCTTACATTCAATTTCTGAACAATATTTAAGGTAGGAATAATTATAAGAAAGAAATATGATAGTAATACCATTCAGGAATCTTTAGTTTATTTATTTGATTTATTTATTCCACTTTTATTTAACCAGAGAAGTCAATTGAGAACCAATTCTCATTTACAATACAACCTGGCTAACAGTGAACAGGACAACACACAATAAAAAGAAATATAACACTAAAAATAAATAAAACACACTATATGGAGAAAAGGTACAAATTCATCAAATATACAACAATAAGAAATATTCACAGTAGAGAAGTCCAAGGCAACACAACAGACGTAATAAGCAGCAGATACATCGACCAGATAGCAAGCATACCTGAAGCTGCTTGTGATGTAGATGGGAAAATGTCCATAGTGGGATGTCTGTAGCCATTGACAGCACAATGCTCACAACTTTGTTGACAGTACTCTGTGAGACACAAGCAAGGGACAAAGACAGAGGACAATGCCACCATACTATGTGATTTATCAGTGGAAAATAATTCAATAGTGAAGAGATAGCAATAAACACACTAACGTGTATATTCATAACATAAAATAGACTTAAATATATATATTCTCCATTAATCTTTTTTATCCAATTTGCCAACAAACTTTGACTGTGGACTATTTCTTTAAATGTGTCAAGGAGCACCTGGATGTCCTCCAGACTGGGCTTGAGGACGATGTTGGGAATGGCCAGCTGAATAGAGGCCTTGAAGAGAGGAACCTGGACCTGTGCTCGACTCAGGTACGAGGACGACTGGTACTTGGAACTCGCCACATGAAGCCTTCGCCTCAGAGAATCAAGGGATGACCTTGTAGCTATGAAAATGTAAATGATTATAGGAAAACATACGTCAGTTTAGGGCAGTTTTGGTACTCAGTCGAAAGCAACTAACTATTATTGCCAATGTGTATTGTTTTCATTAAATTATTGCATTTGAATGAATGGTTTGGTTTGGTCATGGTTTGATTAAAACAGAGTTGATCCCAACCCCGATGACCTCACATAGGTAAAAGAACAATCGGAAATCTCACCTTTGACCAGGGCCTCTGTGTTCCTCTGGCACAGCTGAGCCATCAGGTTGTAAAAGCAACAGGCTAGACACGACTGGCAGCGTGTCTTCTGTTTAGCATCCGGGTGTAGACACTGGAGAGACCCCTGAATCAGAGAACATTGAGGCGTTACACAAAGGCTCTATCATTGTTGACAGGTGTAGTTGTGCGTTTACTGCTAATGTAACAGAGGTGGTTTCTTGAACCACACTTGTGTGAAAAGTAACTTTGTCCTGAGACCTGAAAACTTGCGCTGTTCCCCGAGTCAGTCACACTAACCCACCTCTAGGTTGACTACTTCTGCTGGCGTCATCCTCTTTTTCAGCTCATCAGTCATCTCGTACATTGACATTTCCACTTGTTTACTTTGGCTGCAGTGAAATCAAGATAAACAGCTGAAGTGAAACTGAGCAAACAATGATACCCTGATGATTTGATCAACGATGCTGTTGTTGGTAATGGTAATAGAGAGACCGATTACTCTGAAAACACCAATCATTTATTATCCTTTGTCTGTTGGTCACTTGTTGCAAGTCCATATCAAACCATGTAATGACACTAAGATTTCACATATTGGACTAACCCAACATAGGCATATGTAACAGTATAACTTTAAACCGTCCCCTCGCCCCGACCCGGGCGCGAACCAGGGACCCTCTGCACACATCAACAACTGACACCCACGATGCGTCGTTACCCATCGCTCCACAAAAGCCACGGCCCTTGCAGAGCAAGGGGAAACCCTACTTAAAGTCTCAGAGCAAGTGACGTAACTGATTGAAATGCTCATAGCGCGTACCCGCTAACTAGCTAGCCATTTCACATCCGTTACACTCACCCCCCTTTCAACCTCCTCCTTTTCCGCAGCAACCAGTGATCCGGGTCAACAGCATCAATGTAACAGTATAACTTTACGTCGTCCCCTCGCCCCGACACGGGCGCGAACCAGGGACCCTCTGCACACATCAACAACGGTCGCCCACGAAGCATCGTTACCCATCGCTCCACAAAGGCCACGGCCCTTGCAGAGCAAGGGGAAACCCTACATAAAGTCTCAGAGCAAGTGACGTAACTGATTGAAATGCTCATAGCGCGTACCCGCTAACTAGCTAGCCATTTCACATCCGTTACACATAATTGACCTTTCTGTATAATTTGTAGAGCTCAGTCAGCACTCACATGCTCAGTGCCTTCCCAGCAGACCTCACAGTGTCCTCAGCTTGGCTATGAAAGTTTTGGGATGAAACGGGCATATCCTCGGGCAGCACCAGCAGGGCAGTGGATGACATGGCCTGTAGGATTCTCTCGATGCGACACTCCAGTGTATCCATGGCAACCTTTGCAACTTGCTCCAGTTCTTGCAGTACTCCATATACATTCTCTATGACTACAAGAAAAGGACAGTCTGTTTGGTTAAGTCTGAATATTACTGAAAGAACACAATCCCAGATTCAATGCTTAAATCCAGCCCTGCAGTAACACACCTGATTCAGATATTTAACCCAATCATAATCCTCCTAATGGGTTATGATTAGCTGAATCAGGTGTATTACCACAGGGTTGGAACTAACGCCTGCACACATACTGTACAACCGTCCCCAGGACTGGAATAGGAGAACCCTGTCGAATTGTACCAGTAAACTACAGAGTGTTTCTCTCACATCTGTCAGTGTTGAGTGATGTCCAGGAGAGAGTAGTGAGCCCTGGGGAGAGAGAGTTCTCCACGTGTCTGATGAAGGGCTGCATCAGGGGGAGGAGGTTGGGAGGGATCCTGGACAAGACTGCTTCAAAGTCCTGCAGCATTTCCTGTAGCCTGGGACAAAGGGATTTCACTATTAAAACATCCTCTATGATACCATGGGCATTTTTGCTTCAACTGTTGTAAAAAATAGACATGTATTGTACATTAGACCCATAGTCAACACCTGGTCACCAAACCTGGTCCTGGGAGATACAGGGTGTTTTGGTTTAGTTCAACACTTGATTACTGAAACACTTGATTCAATCAATAATATCTCACCTGTTTTGCTGGGCCTTCAGCTCGACTTCTTTGGCACACATATTCAGGATCACCGTTGGGACCGCTACGCCAAGCTTATGCATGCACTTAGCCTCATGCAGAACCTCCAGGACCAAGCAGTCAAGATTAACATATATCTTCTGGGCAGGTAAGAATCACAATATTGAAGGGTGAGTTAACAGAGAGAAATGGGAGAGGGTAGGCCTAGCGGTGAAAAGCGTTGGGCCAATAACGGAAAGGTTGCGGGTTCGAATCCACAATACAACCATGTGAAAAATGTGCCGATGTGTCCTTGAGCAAGGCACTTAACCCTAATTGCTCCTGTAAGTCGCTAAGAATAAGAGCGTCTGCTAAATGACAAAAATGTTAATGTAAATCTCAAATTTGCACAACACACGCTTATATAATGTTGACATTATGAAAAATAATGCAAGGTGTTGCTTTGGCCTCTAAGTAAAAGGCCATTGTCTGAATATAATGTCGACATTAGCAGCACTTTGGAATGGGCAGAACCTTTGTTTCTGGGTCTCTGACGAGCAGCGATGCATTCAGGCCGTGACGACCCATCTCCACGGCTTGGCTCCAGCCTCTGTGGTACAGGAGCTCGAACTCAAGGAGAACGGCGGCCATCTTGTTATAGCTTCTGATCACCTTCCTCATCTCAGGGGTCTGCCAGACAAAAAGAGAAGCATGAGTCTCTGTAACAATATCTACGTGAGCATACTGCTCAGAATGAAGCAATGTACTGGGAATGCATTCTAAATACACTGCTCAAAAAAATAAAGGGAACACTTAAACAACACAATGTAACTCCAAGTCAATCACACTTCTGTGGAATCAAACTGTCCACTTAGGAAGCAACACTGATTGACAATACATTTCACATGCTGTTGTGCAAATGGAATAGACAAAAGGTGGAAATTATAGGCAATTAGCAAGACACCCACCCACCATACAAATTAGGCACTGTAGATATAACATTTCAACGACGTCACATTACATTTAATTTCCTTTGATTTGCTTCCCACACAAAAGTATGAATTCAGAAGACACAAAGTTGGTAAAGTGTCAATCCAAAGTATCACATCTACCTAATTTAGGGTTACATATGAAACAAAACAATTGAGGAAATGTTATTGAAATTGTAAAACACTACCTTTAGAATGTCCATTTTGTTTTTCAGGATAGACATAGGTAACTCAATCTTTCGGAATAGTTGCCGCGACCACATAATCTTCCCTGCAACCTGCCAGAGAGAGAAGCATTTTAAAACTTATGAAGACCAAAAAGACTCTTGACATTCTGTATGTGCTGACTGTGTTCTTCACACTGTATTTGTTTAGTACGCCTTAAATGTCTGAAAAGGGATAAATGCATTAGATCAGGGCTCTCCAACCCTGTTCCTGGAGAGCTACCCTCCTGTAGGTTTTCACTCCAACCCGGCTTGGTTCTAACCGGATTCATCTCATCAACCAGCTAATTATTATAATCAGATGTGAAAAAAATACAGGACGGTTGCTCTCCAGGAACAGGGTTGGAGGAGCCCTGCATTAGATCCTCTTTCATACAGGCTGTGACATTAACACCATAGTCATCCTACATCAAATGTAACTGAGGAAGTGCTGCATAGCTCTATGGGCAGCCAGCAAATGTGCAAAATGTATTTTGCAGTAGCCACAGAGGTCTGAGTACATTATACTATAAAAAAACAGTGAATGAGACATGACGTTTTTCAAGGGCAGTCTCGCAAAAAGACGCATTCTTGCATTCTAACTACCTGCTATTCAAAGCGCTCTGAACAAATTAAGGGAATCGTTCACAAACATTGGCTCATTCTAAAATCCAATGATAATCTCGGTAATGTGTTTTCGGACCTTCCCTTGGTCGTATTTTCGCGGGGCAGAAATCTCAGAGACCAATTGGGTACACTCTGATTTACCATCCCAAGATATTCCTGAACAACGTCTATTTGCGCCCCTACTGGATGGAAATTACAAATGTAATGGCTGTGCTCAATGCAATGGCACTTATAAATGCAGATCCTTCAAACACCCACAAACAGGGAAATCGATCCCAATCAAAGGTGTTATTACGTGCTCCACTAAGGCAGTTATTTATCTTATAACTTGTCCTTGGGGTAAAAATGATGTGGCTAAAACAAAGCGTGAATTAAAAGTACGTATCTCAGAGCATCGTAGCACCATTAGGTGCCAAAACTTGACCTACTCAGTTGCGGCTCACTTTTTGGAGGCAGGCCACTCGATTTCGTCTCTGCGTTATATTGGCATATAATGGAGAGGGGGTGACCTTGATAATTTATTGTTAAAATGAGAGGCTGCCTGGATCTTTAACTTAAAGACCCTTGCTCCCTTCGGTCTCAACGTGGACTTTGATCTGAAGCCATTCTTGTGATTGTTGTGACTTTGCCATTGTGGTTGTTTGTAGGCTTGTGTGGTCTTAAGTGAGTCTATGATCGTATGCCATCCATTTGTATTTATTGTATGCTGCTCTTTCTATGCCATTTTAATATTTGAGAAATTAACCAATGATATTAGGCCACTCTTGGCCATGATTACAGACACCTGTGTGTCTTGACACTATATATAAACGAGTCATCCCGCAGTGTATGTGATTGTACATTTACATTTTAGTCATTTAGCAGACGCTCTTATCCAGAGCGACTTACAGTACACATTTTATTACATTTTTTTACATACTGAGATAAGGATATCCCTACCGGCCAAACCCTCCATAACCCCTAACCCGGACGACGCTATGCCAATTGTGCGTCGCCCCACGGACCTCACGGTTGCGGCCGGCTGCGACAGAGCCTGGGCGTGAACCCAGAGACTCTGGTGGCGCAGCTAGCACTGCGATGCAGTGCCCTAGACCACTGCGCCACTCGGGAGCCACCATTGTACCCTGATGAAGACAGCTTGCCTGTCGAAATGTTGGTAAATTAAATATTTTTTGCATCTGAGCTCCTAGAGTGTGCGGCTCTCCTTTATTTTTAAGAATGCTGGAAGAAAAACACATAATTCATCATGCTTTTATCATGAAATGCTACCAATTTGCTGGACTCACAGGAGGCATGTTTCGCGGAATGGGAGGGTTGTCCTTCTGCTTTTGATAGAGCTTCCTGACAAGCTCCAGGTCTCGGCTATAGCGCTGCAGTACTGCCATGTATTTGTCTGTGAGGTCCAGCTGCTTACCGACGCCATTCTCAAACTTAGAGAGGAGTTCAAGCATTCGCTCAGTCTAATGGTAGAGAAAGAATTCAGCGAAGTGAAAGGTGACCAATCATCATAGAAGCATGCTTTACAATTCGAGATTAGTTGGTACCCTTAGATGTCATAGAGACTTTTTGGATCAGAACTCACGGTTAGTGACTGCTCAAACCAGGTCACTAGCAATGACTGGAGAGACTGGAAGAGTCCTTGGATCTGGAACTTGAACTCTGTGTAGTCACTGTCAAACTGAGCAAAGAGCAGGATCTGTAGCACTCATACAATTCAGAGACAATTCAATACAATTCTTTTGATCAACTTAAAACCCTCACAGAAACCATTTTATTACAATTTCATGGAGTTATGGCAGTTGTACTAGCCAGATTGATCAATTGGTATTATCGTCTGTTTTTACAACCAGCACTTCATCATACATTTGATATTAAGGACTCAATCATGGACACTCTCACTCTGTTTTCTGACTGGCTGCTTGCGCTGCTATTATTTGTTGCCTCTATCTGTCCATTTGGCTATTCAGTAGTGCTATGATCCTTGTATTGTGGTCTGACACTTTGTCGTTTTCTCTTGTTCTGTTGTCTGCCCTTAACATTGTTTGTGCCATGGTGTTTGTTGCCATAGGACTCTCTTCATGTAGTGCGGCGATGACTTTCTTGTCGTGATGTGCTTTGCTTCCACTGTCTGTCTGGTGATGTATCTGTACTGTTGCCAAGTGTCTTCCGTCTGTGTTTTATTTTTATCCCCGCCCCCTGCCCCACAGTAGGCTTTATGTCTCTTGCCAGGCAATCATTGTAAATGCAATGTTTTTCTTAATTGACCTGCCTGGTAAAATATAGGTCAAATATCTAATTAAAATAAAATAGTACCTCCAACTTGCGGTGGTCAAGCACATTGTAGGTCTTGGACTTGGCGGTGGTCACAATGGTCTGATAGCGAACAAAGATCTTTTCGATCCCCTCCACTTTCATGTGTTGCAGAGATGCGAGGTCCTCCAAAATGGAGGCCATGTCTGCAATCTTCTCCAGTCGCTTGCAGAATGTGTCGAATTTGCCGAAGATGTAATTCTCACTGCAGTGGAATGAAGTGTTTATTTGAGGTGCGCTAAATTCGTTTTTGAACTATTTTATTGGTAAAACTGAGTTTTTTATTGAAAAGAAAAGTTTACCTGAACTCAAACTGCTTGTCGTTGGGGTTGTCCCGAAGCTTCTCTCGCACCCTCTGGAAGCACAGCTGATACTCCTGGTTGAGCTGTGTGCATTCTCTGATCCTCCTCAACATCTCCTTTCTGAGAGGAGACATGCCATAGACGTCCTTCAACAACACTGTTTCATATGCTAACAAATAAGGCATAGAAATCCTTCCAAAGTGTGAATAATATAATTATACTATAATATTTATTTCGCAATAGTTGCTTGGCACAGTCGTAGGTTTACTTTACTTAAGCACAATTTTAAACATAACCTCACATGCATCACCATAGTTGTTGATTATTTGGAAGCTAAAATGTCAAATTAACTGCTTTAATTTGAATGTCCTCTAGAATAGACAAATGTACTTATGAATGAAGCAACATTTTTAGATTTGAGAGAGAGTAGATTTGTCCTGAAATATGAGCATAATACTGCAGTTTACAGAGTCTTTGAGTTGGAAAGCAGGGTCACTTTCTGCAAGAAGTTATTGGGTGACTTATAATATTGCTTGCATACCATGACTGTGCTGAAAAATTGCCTGCATCCCTACTTCAATTTCAGAGGCTTACTTACTTTACGGAAATAGGTCGAAACGGTTTATAGCTGCAGTTTGTTAGATTGCAAAATAAATCAATATTTTTCATTCAGGGTTTAATTTGTCACACATGGAGATTGATTAATATGCGGTATATTTATGTGTATAATGTGGTTTAATTATGGCATACAGTATATATACAGTGGCAAGAAAAAGTATGTGAACCCTTTGGAATTTCCTGGATTTCTGCATAAATTGGTCATCAAATTTGATTTGATCTTCATCTAAGTCACAACAATAGACAAACATAGTGTGCTTAAACTAATAACACACAAATGATTGTATTTTCTTGTCTATATTGAATACATCATTTAAACTTTCACAGTGTAGGTTGGAAAAGTATGTGAACCCCTAGGCTAATGACTTCTCCAAAAGCTAATTGGAGTCAGGAGTCAGCTAACCTCGAGTCCAATCAATGAGACGAGATTGGTGATGTTGGTTAGAGCTGCCCTGCCCTATAAAAACACTCACAAAATTTGAGTTTGCTATTCACAAAAAGCATTGCCTGATGTGAACCATCCCTGGAAGAAAAGAGATCTCAAAATACCTAAGATTAAGAATTGTTGACTTGCATAAAGCAGGAAATGATTGCAAAAGTATCTCTAAAAGCCTTGATGTTGATCAGTCCATGGTAAGGCAAATTGTCTATAAATGGAGAAAGTTCAGCCCTGTTGCTACTCTCCCTAAGAGTGGCTGTCTTGCAAAGAAGACTGCAAGAACACAGCTCAGAATACTCAATGAGGATAAGAAGAATCCTATAGTTTCAGCTAAAGACTTACAGAAATCTCTGGAACATGCTAACATCTCTGTTGACGAGTCTACGATACGTAAAACACGAAACAAGAATGGTGTTCATGGGAGGACACCACGGAAGAAGCCACTGCTGTCCAAAAAAAACATTGCTGCACGCCAGAGGTTTGCAAAAGAGCACCTGGATGTTCCACAGCACTACTGGCAAAATATTCTGTGGACAGATGAAACTACAGTTGAGTTGTTTGGAAGGAACATACAACACTATGTGTGGAGAAAAAAAGGCCCAGCACACCAACATCAAAACTTCATCCCCACTGTAAAGTATAGTGGAGGGAGCATCGGGGTTTGGGGCTGCTTTGCTGCCTCAGGGCCTAGACAGCTTGCTATCATCGACGGAAAAATGAATTCCCAAGTTAATCAACACATTTTGCAGGAGAATGTAAGGCTATCTGTCCGCCAATTGAAGCTCAACAAGTTGAGTGGTGCAACAGGACAACGACAAAAAACACAGAAGTAAATCAACAACAGAATGGCTTTAACAGAAGAAACTATGCCTTTTGGAGTGGCCCAGTCAGAGTCCTGACCTCAACCCGATTGAGATGCTGTGGCATGACCTCAAAAGAGCAGTTCACACCAGACATCCCAAGAATATTGCTGAACTGACATGGTTTTGTAAAGACGAATGGTCCAAAAATCCTCCTGACCGTTGTGCAGGTCTGATCCGCTCCGACAGAAAATGTTCGGTTGAGGTTATTGCTGCAAAAAGGAGGGTCAACCAGTTATTAAATCCAAGGGTTCACATACTTTTCCCACCCTGCACTGTGAATGTTTACACAGTGTGTTCAATAAAGGCATGAAAACGTATAATTGTTTGTGTGTTATTAGTTTAAGCAGCCTGTGTTTGTCTATTGTTGTGACTTAGATGAAGATCAGATCAAATTTTATGACAAATCTATACAGAAATCCAGGTAATTCCAAAGGTTTCACATACAGTTTGCTTGCCACTGTGTGTGTGTATATATATATATATATATCAATTAGTATCTAAATTAGTATCTAAGTCACAACAATAGACAAACACAGGCTGCTTAAACTAATAACATATATATATATACATACAGTTGAAGTTGGAAGTTTACATACACCTTAGCCAAATACATTTAAACTCAGTTTTCACAATTCCTGACATTTAATCCTAGTAAAGATTCCCTGTCTTAGGTCAGTTAGGATCACCACTTTATTTTAAGAATGTGAAATGTCAGAATAATAGTAGAGAGAATGATTTATTTCAGCTTTAATTTGTTTCATCACATTCCCAGTGGGTCAGCTGTTTACAGGCACTCAATTAGTATTTGGTAGCATTGCCTTTAAATTGTTTAACTTGGGTCAAATGTTTGGGTAGCCTTCCACAAGCTTCCCACAATAAATGGAGTGAATTTTGGCCCATTCCTCCTGACAGAGCTGGTGTAACCGAGTCAGGTTTGTAGGCATCCTTGTTCGCACACACTTTTTCAGTTCTGCCCACAAATGTTCTATAGGATTGAGGTCAGGGCTTTGTGATGGCCACTCCAATACCTTGACTTTGTTGTCCTTAAGCCATTTTGCCACAACTTTGGAAGTATGCTTGGGGTCATTGTCCATTTGGAAGACCCATTTGCAACCAAGCTTTAACTTCCTGATTGATGTCTTGAGATGTTGCTTCAATATGTCTACATCATTTTCCTCCCTCATGATGCCATCTATTTTGTGAAGTGCACCAGTCCCTCCTGCAGCAAAGCACCCCCACAACATGTTGCTGCCACCCCCGTGCTTCACAGTTGGGATGGTGTTCTTCGGCTTGCAAGCCTCCCCCTTTTTCCTCCAAACATAACAATGGTCATTATTGCCAAACAGTTCTATTTTTGTTTCATCAGACCAGTGGACATTTCTCCAAAAAGTACGATCTTTGTCCCCATGTGCAGTTGCAAACCGTAGTCTGTATTTTTTATGGCGGTTTTGGAGCAGTGGCTTCTTCCTTGCTGAGCGGCCTTTCAGGTAATGTCGATATAGAACTCGTTTTACTGTGGATATAGATACTTTTGTACCTGTTTCCTCCAGCATCTTCACAAGGTCCTTTGCTGTTGTTCTGGGATTGATTTGCACTTTCGCACCAAAGTACGTTCATCTCTAGGAGACAGAACGTGTCTCCTTCCTGAGCAGTATGACGGTTGCGTGGTCCCATGGTGCTTATACTTGCGTACTATTGTTTGTACAGATGAACGTGGTGCCTTCAGGCATTAGGAAATTGCTCCCAAGGATGAACCAGACTTGTGGAGGTCTACAATTTTGTTGCTGAGGTCTTGGCTGATTTCTTTTGATTTTCACCTGATGTCAAGCAAAGAGGCACTGAGTTTGAAGGTAGGCCTTGAAATACATCCACAGGTACACCTCTAATTGACTCAAATGATGTCAATTAGCCTATCAGAAGCTTCAAAAGCCACGACACCATGTTCTGTAATTTTCCAAGCTGTTTAAAGCCACAGTCAACTTAGTGTATGTAAACTTCTGACCCACTGGAATTGTGATACAGTGAATTATAAGTGAAATAATCTGTCTGTAAACAATTGTTGGAAAAATTACTTGTGTCATGCCCAAACTATAGTTTGTTAACAAGAGATTTGTTAACAAGAGATTTGCTTCTGGTGTGCAGGTCTACAATTTTGTTTCTGAAAAACAAGTTTTAATGACTCCAACCTAAGTGTATGTGAACTTCCGACTTTAACTGTGTACATATACAGTGGGGCAATAACAAAAGTTTATCTCAATTATTTGTTATATACCCTTTGTTGGCAATTACAGAGGTCAAACGTTTTCTGTAAGGTTTTCACACACTGTTGCTGGTATTTTGGCCCATTCCTCCATGCAGAGCTCCTCTAGAGCAGTGATGTTTTGGGGCTGTTGCTGGGCAACACGGACTTTCAACTCCCTCCAAAGATTTTCTATGGGGTTGAGATCTGGAGACTGGCTAGGCCACTCCAGGACCTTGAAATGCTCCTTACGAAGCCACTCCTTTGTTGCCCGGGCGGTGTGTTTGGGATCATTGTCATGCTGAAAGACCCAGCCACGTTTCATCTTCAATGCCCTTGCTGATGGAAGGAGGTTTTCACAAAAAATCTCAATCTCAATCTCTCCATTCATTCTGTCCTTTACACGGATCAGTCGTCCTGGTCCCTTTGCAGAAAAACAGCCCCAAAGCATGATGTTTCCACCCCCATGCTTCACAGTAGGTATGGTGTTCTTTGGATGCAACTCAGCATTCTTTGTCCTCCAAACACGACGAGTTGAGTTTTTACCAAAAAGTTCTATTTTGGTTTTATCTGACCATATGACATTCTCCCAATCTTCTTCTGGATCATCCAAATGCTCTCTAGCAAACTTCAGACAGGCCTGGACATGTACTGGCTTAAGCAGGGGGACACGTCTGGCACTGCAGGATTTGAGTCCCTGGCGGCGTAGTGTGTTACTGATGGTAGGCTTTGTTACTTTGGTCCCAGCTCTCTGCAGGTCATTCACTAGGTCCCCCCATGTGGTTCTGGGATTTTTGCTCACCGTTCTTGTGATCATTTTGACCCCACGGGGTGAGATCTTGCGTGGAGCCCCAGATCAAGGGAGATTATCAGTGGTCTTGTATGTCTTCCATTTCCTAATAATTGCTCCCACAGTTGATTTCTTCAAACCAAGCTGCTTACCTATTGCAGATTCAGTCTTTCCAGCCTGGTGCAGGTCTACAATTTTGTTTCTGGTGTCCTTCTTTCTGGTGACAGCTCTTTGGTCTTGGCCATAGTGGAGTTTGGAGTGTGACTGTTTGAGGTTGTGGACAGGTGTCTTTTATACTGATAACAAGTTCAAACAGGTGCCATTAATACAGGTAACGAGTGGAGGACAGAGGAGCCTCTTAAAGAAGGTCTGTGAGAGTCAGAAATCTTGCTTGTTTGTAGGTGACCAAATACTTATTTTCCACCATAATTTGCAAATAAATTCATTAAAAATCCTACAATGTGATTTTCTGGATTTTTTTTTCTCATTTTGTCTGTCATAGTTGAAGTGTACCTATGATGAAAATTACAGGCATCTTTCATCTTTTTAGTGGGAGAACTTGCACAATTGGTGGCTGACTAAATACTTTTTTGCCCCACTGTATATATAACACACACACAGTACCAGTCAAAAGTTTGGACACACCTACTTATTCAGGGGTTTTTCTATATTTTTACTATTTTCTACATTGTAGAATAATAGTGAAGACATCAAACCTATGAAATAACACGTGACCTGTTTCACGGGTCACTATTAATGTAAACTCTTTTTAAAATAAAAATGTGTTTTTTGGCAGAAATGCCTTCTCAAACATGGGAACTTTTATATGCCTTTATAACAAACTTGTATGCCACCTGGAAATACGAATAAAATTGTTAAATACAAGCCTAGTTGGTTTAGCCACGGAAAAAGTGAGCAACCTTCCCGCTAGCCATGATTGGTTAAGATAATGAGTCGGCTGGACATGCTGAGAGATGAGTTTGGATTGGTCTGCCATATAGCACGCTTCTGTCAATTTCAGCTGGTCAGTCTGTCTAGGTAATCCTGTCTAACACTGCTTTTTTTATTTTTTAAATGTATCGCTGAAGGACTGAGTTTTGAAATCAGTGGAATTCGAGTATGATAGCTAAGGAGATGGAGAAAACACCTGTCACTGGATTGTAAGTCGCTCTGGATAAGAGCGTCTGCTAAATGATTTAAATGTAAATGTTATGTCTTCAAACTAAGGGCAACCATCGCATTCGACAGGAGACGCGTCCAACAATGAATGATGTATACGATGTATATGTATAATGATGTAAGATAGTCTAGCTAGATACATTTTCAGATATTACACGTTTCTAATTTTGACAGAAAGAGCTATTTGCTTGGTTAGCTATAGTTTATCAAGTTTATCAACTTCCAAAGCCAAATTTCCTCAACTGTAGGGAATGATATACCATTTTGTAGCGCTGCGTCTCTACTTTTATCCAATGTAAAAACCACAATTGCATATTTTGCTACTTAAGACCGATTTGAAACCGTCAGTCACACACACATGGAATCATGTCGTAATCAAAAAAGAGTTAAACAAATCAGGCCTCCACAATCACTTGACCGCAACCCAATTGAGATGGTTTGGGATGAGTTGGACCGCAGAGTGAAGGAAAAGCAGCCAACAAGTGCTCAGCATATGTGGGAACTCCTTCAAGGTTGTTTGAAAAGCATTCCAGGTGAAGCTGGTTGAGAGAATGCCAAGCATGTGGAAAGCTGTCATCAAGTCAAAGGGTGGCTACTTTGAAGAATAAAAAATATATTTGGATTTGTTTAAAACTTTTTGGGTTACTACATGATTCCATATGTGATATTTCATAGTTTTGATGTCTTCACTATTATTCTACAATGTAGAAAATAGTAAAAATAAAGAAAAAACCTTGAATGAGTAGGTGTGTCCAAACTGACTCGTACTGTATATATATATATATATATTCTGAGCCTGTAATCGAACCCAAAAATGCTGATGCTACAGATTCTCAACTAGTCTAAAGAAGGACCGTTTTATTGCTTCTTTAATCAGTACAACAGTTTTCAGCTGTGCAAACATAATTGGAAAAGTGTTATCTAATGATCAATTAGTCTTTTAAAATGATAAACTTGGATTAGCTAACACAGCGTGCCATTGGAACACAGGAGTGATGGTTGCTGATAATGTGCCTATGTATGCCGACGTAGATATTCCATTAAAAAATCTGCCGTTTCGAGCTACAATAGTCATTTACAACAATAACAATGTCTACACTGTATTTCTGACCAAAAATGTGCCTTTCTTTCAAAAACAAGGACATTTCTAAGTGAACCAAATATATATATATATACATACACACACACACAGTGCATTCGGAATGTATTCAGACCCCTTCCCTTTTTCCACATTTTGTTACGTTACAGCCTTATTCTAAAATGTATTTAAATTCAATTTTTTTCCTTATTTATCTACACACAATACTCCACAATGACAAAATGAGAACAGGTTTTTAGAAATGTTTGCAAATGTATTAAAAAAAAAACAGAAATACCTTGTTGTAAGTGTTCAGACCCTGCTCAGGTGCATCCTGTTTCCGTTAAGGCACACACCTGTCTATATGAGGATCCACAGTTGACAATGCATGTCAGAACATAAACCAAGCCATAAGGTCGAAGGAATTGTCCGTAGAGCTCAGAGACAGGATTGTGTCGAGGCACAGATCTGGGGAAGGTTACCAAAAAATGTCTGCAGCATTGAAGGTCCGCAAGAACACAGTGGCCTTCAGCGTATTTAAATGGAAGTCTGGAACCACCAAGACTCTTCCTAGAGCTGACCGCCCAGCCAAACTGAGCAAGCGGGGGAGAAGGGCCTTGGTCAGAGAGGTGACCAAGAACCCGATGGTCACTCTGACAGAGCTCCAGAGTTCCTCTGTGGAGATGGGAGAACCTTCCAGAATGACAACCATCTCTGCAGCACTCCACCAATCAGGCCTTTATGGTAGAGTGGCCAGACGGAAGACACTCCTCAGTAAAAGGTAAATGACAGCCTGCTTGGAGTTTGCCAAAAGGCACCCAAAGGACTAAAAAACAAGATTCTCTGGTCTGATGAAACCAGGATGGAACTCTTTTGCCTGAACGCCAAACGTCACGTCTGGAGGAAACCTGATACCATCCCTATGGTAAATCATGGTGGTGGCAGCATCATGCTGTGGGGATGTTTTTCAGCAGTAGGGACTGGGAGACCAGTCAGGATTGAGGGAAAGATGAACAGAGAAAAGTACAGAGAGATCCTTGATGAAATCCTGCTCCAGAGCGCTCAGGACCTCAGACTGAGGCGACGGTTCACCTTCCAACAGGACAAGGACCCTAAGCACACAGCCAAGACAACGCAGGAGTGGCTTCGGGACAGTCTCTGAATGTCCTTGAGTGGCCCAGCCAGAGCCCGGACTTGAACCCGATCTAACATCTCTGGAGAGACCTGAAAATAGCTGTGCAGCAACGCTCCCCATCCAACCTGACAGAACTTGAGAGTATCTGCCGAGAAGAATGGGAGAAACTCACCAAATACAGGTGTGCCAAGCATGTAGTGTTATACACAAGAAGTCTCGAAGCTGTAATCGCTGCCAAAGGTGCTTCAACAAAGTACTGAGCAAAGCGTATGAATATTTATGTAAATATTTTATTTATGTTTTTATTTTTAATACATTTGCAATTCTAAAAACCTGTTTTTGCTTTGTCATTATGGGGTATTGTGTGTTGATTGTTGAGGGAACAATCTATTTAATCAATTTTAGAATACGACTGTAACGTAATAAAATGTGAAAAAAGTCAAGGGGTCTGAATACTTTCCGAATGCATTGTATGTATATATATATATATATATATATATATATATATATATATATATATATATATATACATAAATTGCATAACAAGGGCATTTTTTATGTTAAGAATGCAACATGTCATAAATCTGACAATACAGGTTTAAAACGTTAACAATGTCCCCTCGTGTTTCTGTAGCAACCAGGCAGGAACACTGCTAAGGACGTGTGATACATGTTTACTTCAGCAGACCAGAACAATTGCAGAGCATCATTGATTTTGTACCAGGGAGGATGACAGCCAGCTGTGTGGCTCATTTGCTAAGAGTGTGCTGCTAGCAATGCCTAGGTTGTGGGTTCAATTCCTTCAGTGATCACATATATTATTATATCCGGATAAATACCTGTCATGATCCTGGCATAGGTAGGCCTTGCAGGTTGTAATCATCTGGTTGGTGACCTTGACAAAGAGAGAGGTCATTCTCTCTGAGGTGTTGTAGTACTGGGAGATGCTGTGGATCATACGGATGCTGTTCATCAGGCTGGGGATGTGTTCCAACATGGTCGTCTAGAAGAGGTAATAAACAAGGACATCTCTTGTATAATTGGTCGTACACATACAGGTGCAGTGTTTTAGTCTTGTCGTCTTATATTTTATGTTTGTTTGTGGCATGCATATTTCCAAGGATCTGCATATAAACATACATGAGCTAAGGCTGTGAGGACTGTTTGCACTTTGCAAAAGCATTAATCCGAATGGCTAAAGTCATAAGCATTAGAATTTCTAGCCTTCAGAATATATAGTCTTAGAATATTATTTGGCAGCATTTTCATCAATCTATTGCTTATTTCCACCCACCCTGATATCACTGAAAAACAGATTTTTTTTATCTCAAAGCCATTAGAATGTTAAAAAGCTATCACCAGCCTCCACACAGTACTCTGCCCTGAACTTAGTCACTGTCACTAGCCGGCTACAACCCGGTTACTCTACCATGCACCTTAAAGGCTGCTGCCCTATGTACATAGACATGAAACATCGGTCACTTTAATAATGTTTACATATTGTTTTACCTATTTCACATGTATATACTGTATTCTAGTCAAGGCCACCCTATTTAACTATTGCTGTACATATACTATTCCTCGGATATACTACACATTCTATCCACATACTGTCCATAATGTCTGTACATCCCATCACATACTGTCCATAATGTCTGTACATCCCACCACATACTGTCCATAATGTCTGTACATCCTACCACATACTGTCCATAATGTCTGTACATCCCATCACATAATGTCCATAATGTCTGTACATCCCATCACATAATGTCCATAATGTCTGTACATCCCATCACATACTGTCCATAATGTCTGTACATCCCATCACATACTGTCCATAATGTCTGTACATCCATCACATACTGTCCATAATGTCTGTACATCCCATCACATACTGTCCATAATGTCTGTACATCCCATCACATACTGTCCATAATGTCTGTACATCCCATCACATACTGTCCATAATGTCTGTACATCCTACCACATACTGTCCATAATGTCTGTACATCCCATCACATACTGTCCATAATGTCTGTACATCCCATCACATACTGTCCATAATGTCTGTACATCCCATCACATACTGTCCATAATATCTGTACATCCCATCACATACTGTCCATAATGTCTGTACATCCTACCACATACTGTCCATAATGTCTGTACATCCCATCACATACTGTCCATAATGTCTGTACATCCCATCACATACTGTCCATAATGTCTGTACATCCCATCAAATACTGTCCATAATGTCTGTACATCCCATCACATACTGTCTATAATGTCTGTACATCCTACCACATACTGTCCATAATGTCTGTACATCCATCACATACTGTCCATAATGTCTGTACATCCCATCACATACTGTCCATAATGTCTGTACATCCCATCACATACTGTCCATAATGTCTGTACATCCCACCACATACTGTCTATAATGTCTGTACATCATACCACATACTGTCCATAATGTCTGTACATCCCATCACATACTGTCTATAATGTCTGTACATCCCATACTGTCTATAATGTCTGTACAGCCTACCAAATACTGTCCATAATGTCTGTACATCCCACCACATACTGTCCATAATGTCTGTACATCCCATCACATACTGTCCATAATGTCTGTACATCCTACCACATACTGTCCATAATGTCTGTACATCCTACCACATACTGTCCATAATGTCTGTACATCCCATCACATACTGTCCATAATGTCTGTACATCCCACCACATACTGTCTATAATGTCTGTACATCCTACCAAATACTGTCCATAATGTCTGTACATCCCACCACATACTGTCCATAATGTCTGTACATCCCATCACATACTGTCCATAATGTCTGTACATCCCACCACATACTGTCTATAATGTCTGTACATCCCATCACATACTGTCCATAATGTCTGTACATCTCATCACATACTGTCCATAATGTCTGTACATCCCATCACATACTGTCCATAATGTCTGTACATCCCATCACATACTGTCCATAATGTCTGTACATCCCACCACATACTGTCTATAATGTCTGTACATCCCATCACATACTGTCTATAATGTCTGTACATCCCACCACATACTGTCCATAATGTCTGTACATCCCACCACATACTGTCCATAATGTCTGTACATCCCATCACATACTGTCCATAATGTCTGTACATCCCACCACATACTGTCCATAATGTCTGTACATCCCATCACATACTGTCCATAATGTCTGTACATCTTGCATTTTCCAAGATGGCGTAGCAGTCGGACGTGTGTTTGTCTTGTCCCGTCTTGTCCCGCGTAAATAGTCCTCGTATTTTTTGTATACATTTCGTATATATTTTAATTTCACTTTCCATCTTGGAACTGAATGTACATTCACGCAACCCGCCCCACCCAATGTGGTACGGATCTGCAATTTTTTTTTATACTTTAGAACCGTAACCCCAATCAGAAGCTAGCCAGATAACTAGCTACTAGCTAGTAGTCAGTTAGCCACTGCTGCGGTCTTCACCCTTAACTCGGACACCAGCCAGCTTCAGCTCGGGTCAATACCTGCCAGTCTGCAGGCGCGATATCAACCCAGAGAATATAGGACTGCTTTTTCTCTACCACATCACCGGATTCCTGACGCAAGCTCTGGACAATTACACCGGATCATCGTCGCTAGCTAGCTGCAACCAAGTGTCTACTACTGGCTAATACCTCTGTCCCGAAACAAGCACCAGTTAGCCTTGAGCTAGCCTCGAGCTAGGCCCATCTGCCGGCTAGCCGAAGAGGTCTACCAGCGAATTCTTGGGCTACAATACCTCTTTTCCCAATTGGACTGGACCCTTTATTGCCGACACGGAGCCCCGCCGATCCATCACGACTGGTCTGCCGACGTAATTGTCCGAGGTGGTTTCAACAGGCTTTTCCATTGCGACGTTTCTGAATACCCATCTGCTAATTATTAGCGGTCTTATCGGCTGCTATCTAAATAAATATACCGGACAATCTTTTTCTTTTTTTTCTTGGGTCACTATATCTATTTTGCCAATTGGATCGATCCCCTCTACCACACGGAACCCCACTAATCTACCGACGGAAACGAACGAGGTGACAAAAAAAAAAAAAAAAAAAAAAAACAGACCTCCATCCTATGTCATCTTGCTACCGATAGCCAGCTACCCGGCCAGCTGTCTGGATCGCCGTGACCCCAACCAACCTCTACTCACTGGACCCTTATGATCACTCGATTAAGCATGCCTCTCCTTAATGTAAATATGCCTTGTCCATTGCTGTTCTGGTTAGTGTTTATTGGCTTATTTCACTGTAGAGCCTCTAGCCCTGCTCACTATATATCCAACCTCTCAGTTCCACCACCCACATATGCGATGACATCACCTGGTTTCAATGATGTTTCTAGAGACAATATCTCTCTCATCATCACTCATTACCTAGGTTTACCTCCACTGTATTCACATCCTACCATACCTTTGTCTGTACATTATTCCTTGAAGCTATTTTATCGCCCCCAGAAACTTCCTTTTACTCTCTGTTCTAGACGTTCTAAACGACCAATTCTCATAGCTTTTAGCCGTACCCTTATCCTACTCCTCCTCTGTTCCTCTGGTGATGTAGAGGTGAATCCAGGCCCTGCAGTACCTAGCTCCACTCCTATTCCCCAGGCGCTCTCTTTTGATGACTTCTGTAACCGTAATAGCCTTGGTTTCATGCATGTTAACATTAGAAGCCTCCTCCCTAAGTTTGTTTTGTTCACTGCTTTAGCACACTCTGCCAACCCAGATGTTTTAGCCGTGTCTGAATCCTGGCTTAGGAAGACCACCAAAAATTCTGACATTTTCATCCCTAACTACAAGACTTTCAGACAAGATAGAACGGCCAAAGGGGGCGGTGTTGCAATCTACTGCAAGGATTGCCTGCAGAGTTCTGTTTTACTATCCAGGTCTGTTCTGAAACAATTTGAACTCCTACTTTTAAAAATCCACCTCTCTAAAAACAAGTCTCTCACTGTTGCCGCCTGCTATAGACCACCCTCTGCCCCCAGCTGTGCTCTGGACACCATATGTGAACTGATTGCCCCCCATCTATCTTCAGAGCTTGTGCTGCTAGGCGACCTAAATTGGAACATGCTTAACACCCCAGCCATCCTACAATCTAAGCTTGATGCCCTCAATCTCACACAAATTATCAATGAACCTACCAGGTATCACCCCAATTCCGTAAACACGGGTACCCTCATAGACATCATCCTAACCAACTTGCCCTCCAAATACACCTCTGCTGTTTTCAACCAAGATCTCAGCGATCACTGCCTCATTGCCTGTATCCGTAATGGGTCAGCGATCAAACGACCTCCACTCATCACTGTCAAACGCTCCCTGAAACACTTCAGCGAGCAGGCCTTTCTAATCGACCTGGCCGAGGTATCCTGGAAGGATATTGATCTCATCCCGTCAGTAGAGGATGCCTGGATATTTTTAAAAAATGCCTTCCTCACCATCTTGAATAAGCATGCCCCATTCAATAAATTTAGAACCAGGAACAGATATAGCCCTTGGTTCTCTCCTGACCTGACTGCCCTTAACCAACAGAAAAACATCCTATGGCGTTCTGCATTAGCATCGAACAGCCCCCGTGATATGCAACTTTTCAGGGAAGCTAGAAACCAGTATACACAGGCAGTTAGAAAAGCCAAGGCTAGCTTTTTCAAGCAGAAATTTGCTTCCTGCAACACAAACTCAAAAAAGTTCTGGGACACTGTAAAGTCCATGGAGAATAAGAACACCTCCTCCCAGCTTCCAACTGCACTGAAGATAGGAAATACTGTCACCACCGACAAATCCACTATAATTGAGAATTTCAATAAGCATTTTTCTACGGCTGGCCATGCTTTCCACCTGGCTACCCCTACCCCGGTCAACAGCACTGCCCTCCCCTCTGCTACTCGCCCAAGCCTTCCCCATTTCTCTTTCTCCCAAATACAGTCAGCTGATGTTCTGAAAGAGCTGCAAAATCTGGACCCTTACAAATCAGCCGGGCTAGATAATCTGGACCCTTTCTTCCTAAAACTATCTGCTGAAATTGTTGCCACCCCTATTACCAGCCTTTTCAACCTCTCTTTCGTGTCATCTGAGATTCCCAAAGATTGGAAAGCAGCTGCGGTTATCCCCCTCTTCAAAGGGGGAGACACTCTAGACCCAAACTGCTACAGACCTATATCTATCCTACCCTGCCTTTCTAAGGTCTTCGAAAGCCAAGTCAACAAACAGATAACCGACCATCTCGAATCCCACCATACCTTCTCCGCTATGCAATCTGGTTTCAGAGCTGGTCATGGGTGCACCTCAGCCACGCTCAAGGTCATAAACGATATCTTAACCGCTATCGATAGGAAACAGTACTGTGCAGCCATATTCATTGACCTGGCCAAGGCTTTTGACTCTGTCAATCACCACATCCTCATCGGCAGACTCGACAGCCTTGGTTTCTCTAATGATTGCCTCGCCTGGTTCACCAACTACTTCTCTGATCGAGTTCAGTGTGTCAAATCGGAGGGTCTGTTGTCCGGACCTCTGGCAGTCTCTATGGGGGGTGCCACAGGGTTCAATTCTTGGACCGACTCTCTTCTCTGTATACATCAATGATGTCGCTCTTGCTGCTGGTGAGTCTCTGATCCACCTCTACGCAGACGACACTATTCTGTATACTTCTGGCCCTTCTTTTGACACTGTGTTAACAACCCTCCAGGCGAGCTTCAATGCCATACAACTCTCCTTCCGTGGCCTCCAATTGCTCTTAAATACAAGTAAAACTAAATGCATGCTCTTCAACCGATCGCTGCCTGCACCTGCCCGCCTGTCCAACATCACTACTCTGGACGGCTCTGACTTAGAATATGTGGACAACTACAAATACCTAGGTGTCTGGTTAGACTGTAAACTCTCCTTCCAGACTCACATCAAGCATCTCCAATCCAAAGTTAAATCTAGAATCGGCTTCCTATTCCGCAACAAAGCATCCTTCACTCATGCTGCCAAACATACCCTTGTAAAACTGACCATCCTACCAATCCTCGACTTTGGTGATGTCATTTACAAAATAGCCTCCAAAACCCTACTCAATAAATTGGATGCAGTCTATCACAGTGCCATCCGTTTTGTCACCAAAGCCCCATATACTACCCACCACTGCGACCTGTACGCTCTCGTTGGCTGGCCCTCGCTTCACACTCGTCGCCAAACCCACTGGATCCAGGTCATCTACAAGACCCTGCTAGGTAAAGTCCCCCCTTATCTCAGCTCGCTGGTCACCATAGCAACGCCCACCCGTAGCACGCGCTCCAGCAGGTATATCTCTCTGGTCACCCCCAAAACCAATTCTTCCTTTGGCCGCCTCTCCTTCCAGTTCTCTGCTGCCAATGACTGGAACGAACTACAAAAATCTCTGAAACTGGAAACACTTATCTCCCTCACTAGCTTTAAGCACCAGCTGTCAGAGCAGCTCATAGATTACTGCACTTGTACATAGCCCATCTATAATTTAGCCCAAACAACTACCTCTTTACCTACTGTATTTATTTATTTTGCTCCTTTGCACCCCATTATTTCTATCTCTACTTTGCACCTTCTTCCACTGCAAACCAACCATTCCAGTGTTTTTTTTTTTTACTTGCTATATTGTATTTACTTCGCCACCATGGCCTTTTTATATTTTTATTTATTTATATATATATTTTGTTTGCCTTCACCTCCCTTATCTCACCTCACTTGCTCATATTGTATATAGACTTATTTTTCACTGTATTATTGACTGTATGTTTGTTTTACTCCATGTGTAACTATGTGTTGTTGTATGTGTCGAACTGCTTTGCTTTATCTTGGCCAGGTCGCAATTGTAAATGAGAACGTGTTCTCAATTTGCCTACCTGGTTAAATAAAGGTGAAATAAATAAAATAAATAAATAAACATCCCACCACATACTGTCCATAATGTCTGTACATCCCATCACATACTGTCCATAATGTCTGTACATCCCATCACATACTGTCCATAATGTCTGTACATCCTACCACATACTGTCCATAATGTCTGTACATCCCATCACATACTGTCCATAATGTCTGTACATCCCACCACATACTGTCCATAATGTCTGTACATCCCATCACATACTGTCCATAATGTCTGTACATCCCACCACATACTGTCCATAATGTCTGTACATCCCATCACATACTGTCTATAATGTCTGTACATCCTACCACATACTGTCCATAATGTATGTACATCCCATCACATACTGTCCATAATGTCTGTACATCCCATCACATACTGTCCATAATGTCTGTACATCCCATCACATACTGTCCATAATGTCTGTACATCCCATCACATACTGTCCATAATGTCTGTACATCCCATCACATACTGTCTATAATGTCTGTTTATCCCATCACATACTGTCCATAATGTCTGTACATCCCATCACATACTGTCTATATAATGTCTATATGTATGTATTAAAATGTAATTAACTGTATATATACACACACAGTATATATACAGTATATCACAAAAGTGAGTACACCCCTCACATTTTTGTAAATATTTGAGTATATCTTTTCATGTGACAACACTGAAGAAATGACACTTTGCTACAATGTAAAGTAGTGAGTGTACAGCTTGTATAACAGTGTGAATTTGCTGTCCCCTCAAAATAACTCAACACAGAGGCATTAATGTCTAAACCGCTGGCAACAAAAGTGAGTACACCCCTAAGTGAAAATGTCCAAATTGGGCCCAATTAGCCATTTTCCCTCCCCGGTGTCATGTGACTCGTTAGTGTTACAAGGTCTCAGGTATGAATGGGGAGCAGGTGTGTTAAATTTGGTGTCATCGCTCTCACACTCCCTCATACTGACTGGCCACTGGAAGTTCAACATGGCACCTCATGGCAAAGAACTCTCTGAGGATCTGAAAAAAATAATTGTTGCTCTACATAAAGATGGCCTCGGCTATAAGATTGCCAAGACTCTGAAACTGAGCTGCAGCACGGTGGCCAAGACCATACAGCGATTTAACTGGACAGGTTCCACTCAGAACAGGCCTCGCCATGGTCGACCAAAGAAGTTGAGTGCACGTGCTCAGCGTCATATCCAGAGGTTGTCTTTGGGAAATAGACGTATGATTGCTGCCAGCATTGCTGCAGAGGTTGAAGGGGTGGGGGGTCAGCCTGTGAGTGCTCAGACCATACGCCGTATACTGCATCAAATTGGTCTGCATGGCTGTCGTCCCAGAAGGAAGCCTCTTCTAAAAATGATGCACAAGAAAGCCCGCAAACAGTTTGCTGAAGACAAGCAGACTAAGGACATGGATTACTGGAACCATGTCCTGTGGTCTGATGAGACCAAGATAAACTTATTTGGTTCAGATGGTGTGTGGCGGCAACCAGGTGAGGAGTACAAAGACAAGTGTGTCTTGCCTACAGTCAAGCATGGTGGTGGGAGTGTCATGGTCTGGGGCTGCATGAGTGCTGCCGTCACTGGGGAGCTACAGTTCATTGAGGGAACCTTGAATGCCAACATGTACTGTGACATACTGAAGCAGAGTATGATCCCCTCCCTTCGGAGACTGGGCCGCAGGGCAGTATTCCAACACGATAACGACCCCAAACACACCTCCAAGACGACCACTGCCTTGCTAAAGAAGCTGAGGGTAAAGGTGATGGACTGGCCAAGCATGTCTCCAGACCTAAACCCTATTGAGCATCTGTGGGGCATCCTCAAACGGAAGGTGGAGGAATGCAAGGTCTCTAACATCCACCAGCTCCGTGATGTCGTCATGGAGGAGTGGAAGAGGACTCCAGTGGAAACCTGTGAAGCTCTGGTGAACTCCATGCCCAAGAGGGTTAAGGCAGTGCTGGAAAATGATGGTGGCCACACAAAATATTGACACTTTGGGCCCAATTTGGACATTTTCACTTAGGGGTGTACTCACTTTTGTTGCCAGCGGTTTAGACATTAATGCCTGTGTGTTGAGTTATTTTGAGGGGACAGCAAATTTATGCTGTTATACAAGCTGTACACTCACTACTTTACATTGTAGCAAAGTGTCATTTCTTCAGTGTTGTCACATGAAAAGATATACTCAAATATTTACAAAAATGTGAGGGGTGTACTCACTTTTGTGATATACTGTATATACTCCGGAATCCGACATTGCTCGTCCAAATATTTCTATATTTATTAATTCCATTCTTTTACTTTTAGATTTGTGCGTGTTGTTGTGTATTGTTAGATATTACTGCACTGTTGGAACTAGGAACACAAGCACTTCGCTGCCCCTGCAATAACATCTGCTAAACACGTGTATGCAGCCAATGAAATGTTGTTTGATGTCAACGTTCTTACCGGAGTGCACTTTCCAAGTGGACCAAAGAACTTCTCCAATGTGTAGAGGTATTTCACATTGTCTTTTGCTTCATTTGCCACAACAGTGATGTTTCCATCCTACAGCAGATAAGATTTGTGTTATGTTTCTACAGAGCTTGATTTGACTTCCACACAACCCCACTGAACTATGTGAAATGCACAATGAAAATCACTCTACTCTGTAGCAGGATATCAAATCAAACTTTATTTGTCACGTGCGCCGAACACAACAACCTTACTGAGAAATGCTTACTTACTGGCCATTAACCAACGGTGCAATTCAAGCATTATATGCATATATATTATAAGCATATATGAGCATTAGTCCAAAAAGTAACACTTGAATTCAAAATATCCATGTTAAAATTGACTGAATGTAACTGATAATAAATGCCTGCCTTTACATATAGAGTATATAGAAAATAGAGGCCTTTACATATAGAGTATATAGAAAATAGAGGCTTTTACATATAGAGTATATAGAAAATAGAGGCTTTTACATATAGAGTATATAGAAAATAGAGGCCTTTACATATACAGTATATAGAAAATAGAGGCCTTTACATATACAGTATATAGAAAATAGAGGCCTTTACTTATACAGTATATAGAAAATAGAGGCCTTTACTTATACAGTATATAGAAAATAGAGAGAGTGAAACTGACCAGCTCTCTCCAAGTCCTTAGTGTCTTTGACTTGGCCACCTGCAGCACTCCAATAACTTTCTTCACATGAGGTCGTTTGATCTCATCCATTAGGCTGAGAAAACATAGATCACATTCAATATAGACTAGTGTGCTCTCAACCAACACACCAAACAAGACATGCAGCATTTGCCAGCATAACAGAACAATTCATTGGAATAGGCAGGAAACATAGCAGTTAAGAGCATTGGGCCAGTAATCGAAAGGGCCTTGCCCTTGAGCAGGGCACTTGACCCTAATGTCTGCCAAATTACATAAATGTATCAGATGTTCTAAGGTTTTGTAATGAGACAGACTGAGTGTGGAGTTCACACCTGTGTCAGAAAAAGGGGGGATTGTTCTGGTGGGTGGCATGACAAGTGAGTACGGGTACCTGTTAAAAGTGGTCATGCGGCTTTTCCAATGCTCCAGTTCAGCAGAGGGCCCTATGTCATCGGCCTCCTTCCTCATTTGCTCGCCCTCTGTCAGCACCTGTTCGATCTGGTGGGCCCAGTGAAGGAGAACTCCCTCCAGCTCCTCCACCAGTTCAGAGTTATTGGCTGGAGGGAAGAGACAAACTGTCTATGCTACAGACTTACTTTGAGCATTTCTTTTCTCATATGCAGTATGAGCTTAGCAGTACCGCTGACGTTGACGTTTCTCTATGATGCTTGTTCATGTCCAGTATCTGCCCTTGTAGGATGTACACACAGGAGTTTGGTGGCATCTTTATTGGGGAGGATGGGCTTGTGGTAATGGCTGGAGCGGAATCGGGGGAACGGTATCAAATACATGAAACGCATGGTTTCCATGTGTTTGATGCCATTCTGTTTGTGCCATTCCAGCCATTATTTTGAGCCGTCCTCCCCTCAGCAGCCTCCTGTGGATGCGCTGTACTATACATCGTATATTCTACTCAAATAGATTTTTCAGAGGGTCTTTGCACAGGACTACCAATTAAATTAAATTAAATCAACTGTATTAATCCCTAAGGGGGAATAATTGCTCGGCATAACAGTGACAGGCAAATAAGTAATAATTAATACATTTCCCACAACATACAACAGATTGGACAGTCGCTAATCACACACAAAAACTTCAAAACCATGACTTAGGTAACCTCTATACCTGCAGCTGTGTAGTCTGCTGGGCCTAGCAGGCTGCTTAGGCTCTGTCCAGTGTCCACTCTGTGGAGTTGGAACCTTCCCTCCATATTCAGTCTGGCGGAGGAGAGGTTGCTAATGAACTTGTCCACTGAACTTAAGAAGTCCTGAATCTGAGCATTCTGAAGTCCATCCTTCATGGAGCCCCAATTCTGGTGAGCATTGAACAAAACATTTATTGGGGTTGAAGTAGAGGAGATATAGGAGAGTTCAAATCAAATTGTATATGTCACATGCGCTGAATACAACAGGTGTAGTAGACCTTATCGTGAAATGCTTACATACAAGCCCTTAAAACTTCTTGTGGGCAGGGGGCAGCATTTTCACTTTCGGATAAATAGCATGCCAAAATTCAACTGCCTGCTACTCATCCCCAGAATATAAGATATGTATATTATTAGTAGATTTGGATAGAAAACACTCTGAGGTTTCTAAAACTTGTCTGTGAGAATAACAGAACTTATGTAGCAGGCAAAACCCTGAGGACAAACCATTCAGAATTTTAATTTTTTTGATGTCACTGTCTTTTCAATGAGGTTTCTTAGAGACACCAGATTTCTAATGGACTTGCTTGCAGTTCCTACCGCTTCCAATGGATGTCACCAGTCCTTGGAAATCGGTTGAGGTTATTCCTTTGTGTAATGAAGAAGTAGGGCTATCGTAAATGAGGGTCACATGAAGTAAATTTTTTGAGAGAGGCACGTTACGAAAAAAGTTGCGTCAGTTTGTTTTCTTTTTGTACTGAACACCCGTCTTCAAATTGATCGATTATTAGCGTTTAAAAATACCTAACGTTGTATTACAAAAGTAGTTTGAAATGTTTTGGTAAAGTTTACATGTAACTTTTGATATATTTTGTAGTGAAGTGGTGAAAGTTGGAAGCTGTGTTTTTCTGGATGAAACAGTCCAAATAAATTGACATTTTGGATATATATCGACGGAATTAATCGAACAAAAGGACCATTTGTGATGTTTATGGGACATATTGGAGTGCCAACAAAAGAATTTCGTCAAAGGTAAGGCATGATTTATATTTTATTTCTGCGTTTTGTGTCGTGCTTGCAGTCTAGAAATATGCTACTCTGTTCGTTTACTGTTGCGCTATCATCAGATAATAGCATCTTATGCTTTCGCCGAAAAGCCTTTTGAAATCTGACATGTTGGCTGGATTCACAACGAGTGTAGCTTTAATTTGGTATCTTAGATGTGTGATTTAATGAAAGTTTGATTTTTATATCATTTTATTTGAATATGGCGCGCTGTATTTTCCCTGGCTATTGGCCGGTGGGACGATTGCGTCCCAGTTTTAAGAAAAAGGGTTAAGAAAATATTTACTAAATAAAAAGTACCACAATAACATGACAATAACGAGGCTATATACAGGGGGTACTGGTACCGAGTTAATGTGCGGGGGTACAGGTTATTCGAGGTAATTTGTACTTGTAGGTAGGGGTAAAGTGATTATACATAGATAAACACAGAGTAGCAGTAGTGTAAAAACAAAGAGGTTTGGGTGGGGGGGGGGGGGGGGGGTCAATGTAAATAGTCTGAGTGGCCATTGGATACATTGTTCATCAGTCTTATGACTTGGGGGTAGAAGCTGTTAAGGAGCCTTTTAGACCTAGACTTAGGCGCTCCGGTACCGCTTGCCGTGCTGTAGCAGAGATAACAGTCTATGACTTGGGTGACTGGAGTCTGTGACAATTTTTGGAGCCTTCCTCTGACACCACCTAGAATATAGGTCTTTGATGCAACCGGTCAAGATGCTCTCGATGGTGCAGCTGCAGAACTTTTTGAGGATCTGGGGACCCATACCAAATCTTTTCAGTCTCCTGAGGGGGAAACTGTGTTGTCGTGCCCTCTTCACGACCGTCTTGGTGTGTTTGGACCATGATAGTTTGTTGGTGATGTGGACATCAAGGAACTTGAAACTCTCGACCCGCTCCACTACATCCCCGTCGATGTTAATGGGGACCTGTTCGGCCCACCTTTTCTTGTAGTCTACGATCAGCTCCTTTGTCTTGCTCACATTGAGGGAGAAGTTGTTGTTCTGGCACCACACTGACAGTTCTCTGACCTCCTCCCTATAGGCTGTCTCATCGTTGTCGGTGATCAGGCCTACCACTGTTGTGTCGTCCGCTTCACTACAGCGCCCTGTTATGTTGTGTTTGATTATTCTGTCTACTTTGAACAACTTAGCATGCATGTTGATAGGGCATTATACTCAATAGGGAATTACCTCTTGAGACTTCAGTGCAGGCAGCATAATTTGTGAGAACAGTTTCTCCATACTGTACAAAATGCTCCCATTAGTGCAGTCTAGCATTCCGAAATTCACTTCCTGGAAGAAACAAGTGGTACAAGAGCAATAGCACAACAATGAAACAATCCATAAACAGTGCCACTAAAGTGGTGGCCAGAAACGCTAGGCTTACTGACCTGAGAAACATTGGCGGTCGTTATGGCCTTGTCTGTCGTTCTCAAGAAAAACAAACACTTTTCAAGTAAGGCCTGAAACATAAGAGCCAACCCATCACATGGTCTGGTGAATGAGAGACACAAAGAAAGCGTCTTGTTTTTTACTGATACCATGGAAATCAACACTTAAGAAGTGGCAGAGGCTCTGTCTCCAATACCAACGTAATACAAACATTACCAAACTAGTAATTATGAGATAATTCTGACACGCTTGTTTGGAGAAGGGTGGCTCTGGTATATTTAACGAAGAGTGTTCTTCCCCATGACTATGCCTGCAAGGTGTTGAGTGCAGGACTGTATACTTTAAAGAAATAATGTGAAAATTACAGCCTGCGTCTTGGAAAGCCATGATGGCATTCAAGTCCCTTTTTAGGGCTAGAAACTTTTGTCAGAGATAATTATTAAATGGAAGAAGTTCGGGACGAGGATTTCAAGTAGAAGTAGAACCAACACCGACTTCAATCAATTCTGCAGCAAAACGTTACCTCTGAAGTTCCAGTGGTGACAAAGAGCTTTTTCTGCCCGGGCGTAGAACTGACTGTGTCTGCCCAGGTTGGGTGGTTTGATGAAGGCTGAAAAAAGGGAGATGGGGAAAGTACCATCATGTAATATTATAGGACTGATGTTCTTCACTCCATTTTTTAATGATGACAATGAAGAGACAGGTCAGTTTACCGCTTTCATGTCTTGATAGAAGAATATCAACCTCTTTGATCCATTAGGCGCAAAAAACTCCTCTATCAAATTGAACTAGAGCAGAGTTTATGACAGTTAGTATTACTGGAGTTTGGATGAATTTTGTGAATGTCTGACCAAACCCCCCACCCCCCTTACCTTGTCATCCGATATAAAGGCCTCCTCCACCTCAGTCTCCCCCAGGCTCACACTGTCCACAAGCTTGGCTATGAGGTACTTGTGGCGGGCATCTAGCATGGCCCGACGCTCATCCTTGGCAGCCCTGGCCTGCTTGGCCATCTCTTTCCTGGCTTCGTTGGAGAGTACCATCGTCCGTTTCCCTGAAACCTAATCACATCCGGACAGAATGGGAGTGAAAGAAAACACAACCTGGCGGAGCTACTGTGACATTCGTTTAGGGAGACAAGGTTTAGGGTTTTCCACATTAAGAAACTTCACCCATATTGTGAGATATGAATAACTGATCAGTTGTTGCCCATCAAAAGTTAAAATGACTGAGGGGTTAACGCCCTTTGTACCCTTTCAGCTGTCTTGACTTCGTAAATACTCACAGTTGTACTGGCAGTTGAGGAAGGAAGAGCTGCCGATGCCGTGTGATTGGTGCTTTTAGGGTTGTGAGCTCCTATTCGCCTGTGTCCACTCACACCCACGTCTGTTGATATGGCAAAACATGACTGTCTATTTTCGTGGCCAATAAAATCAGAGCTTCACATCTATATGTACTGTATGGCATGGTCTGTGTTTGTACTTCCTGTATGTCTATAGTTCTACCCATATACAGTGCCTTGCAAAAGTATTCATCCCCCTTGGTAGTTTTCCTATTTTGTTGCATTACAAGCTATAATTTAAATGTATTTTTATTTGGATTTCATGTAATGGACATACACAAAATAGTCCAAATTGGTGAAGTGAAATAAAAAAAAAAACTTGTTTCAAAAAATAAATGAAATAAATGCTATGAAGTTCCTAAATAAGACCTTTTGCAACCAATTAACTTCAGAAGTCACATAATTAGTTAAATAAAGCCCACCTGTGTGCAAACTAAGTGTCACATGATCTGTCACATGATCTCAGTATATATACACCTGTTCTGAAAGGCCAGTGTCTGCAACACCACTAAGCAAGGGGCACCATCAAGCATTTGGCACCATGAAGACCAAGGAGCTATCCAAACAGGTCAGGGACAAAGTTGTGGAGAAGTACAGATCAGGGTTGGGTTATAAAAAAATATCCCAAATGTTGAACATCCCACGGAGCACCATTAAATCCATTATTTAAAAATGGAAAGAATATGGCAACACAACAAACCTGCTAAGAGAGGGCCGCCCACCAAATCTCACAGACCAGGCAAGAAGGGCATTAATCAGAGAGGCACCAAAGAGACCAAAGATAACCCTGAAGGAGCTGCAAAGCTCCACAGCGGAGATTGGAGTATCTGTCCATAGGACCACTTTAATAAGCTATACTCTCCACAGAGCTGGGCTTTACGGAAGTATGGCCAGAAAAAAAGCCATTGCTGAAAGAAAAAAATAATCAAACATGTTTGGTGTTCGACATAAGACATGTGGGACACACCCTAAACATATGGAAGAAGGTACCCTGGTCAGATGAGACTCAAATTTAGCTTTTTGGCCATCAAGGAAAACGCTATGTCTGGCGCAAACCCAACACCTCTCATCACCTCGAGAACACCATTCCCATAGTGAAGCATGGTGGTGGCAGCATCATGCTGTGGGGATGTTTTTCATCAGCAGGGACTGGGAAACTGGTCAGAATTGAAGGAATGATGGATGGCGCTAAATACAAGGAAATTCGTGAGGGAAAGCTGTTTCAGTCTTCCAGAGATTTGAGACTGGGACAGAGGTTTACCTTCCAGCAGGACAATAACCCTAAGCATACTGCTAAAGCAACACTCAAGTGGTTTAAGGGGAAACATCTAAATGTCTTGGAATGGCCTAGTCAAAGCCCAGACCTCAATCCAATTGAGAATCTGTGGTATGACTTAAAGATTTTGTACACCGGAACCTATCCAACTTGAAGGAGCTGGAGCAGTTTTGCCTTGAAGAATGGGCAAAAATCCCAGTGGCTAGATGTGCCAAGCTTATTGAGACATACCCCAAGAGACTTGCAGCTGTAATTGCGGCAAAAGATGGCTCTTGTTTGTTTCACAATAAAAAAAATTGCATCTTCAAAGTGGTAGGCATGTTGTGTAAATCAAATGATACAACCCCCAAAAAAATCTATTTTAATTCCAGGTTGTAAGACAACAAAATAGGAAAAATGCCAAGGGGGGTGAATACTTTCGCAAGCCACTGCACTTGCACAATACCTTTTCGTATACTAACAAGTGGAGGTTTTAACTCATTTGAATGGTCGGGTGCAGTTGTCTGGCTTAGCTCTCCTTCGGCCTTGTTCTCTGGTTCCCTCTTTGCTTCCTCAGGGCTGTCCTGCATCGTCTCCCCAGAGTCAAGGCTTTCCTCTGTGGGAGGATTGGACACTTCCTCCCCTGGATCCACCTTCTCCGCTGGGGGGATGCCAGACCCCTCATCCACCTCAGGGTCCACTACTTCAACTGGCTGGAGATTCTGAGTGTCACACATCTTAAAGCGCAGAGGAGTTAGTTAATAGTCACTTTTGGGTTTTAGACTATTAGACGACATGGTTAAAATCATATCACCATGTAGGCCTCCAACTTGGAGTCCTACAAGTGTAGGATCTTAATTTGATCCAGTTTGCTAAAATGATCTTACACCTTTACATGATCTACGCATAACTTTATTGCAGTATTGAACAACATAGTCTTAACAAATAAACCCATTTGTCCATTGAAAATTATTATTAGAATAACTTATATTGTGCAATTGTCTAATGCTCCATGCCAGGTATAATGATAATCTGAAATCAAACTATGCGCTGCACTGTCTATAGATACTGTAGTTCAAGTGTTTCCATAACATTCACTATGCGCATCCACACAAATGGAAAAGAACACAGGATAAATAATCCAACAATTTCTAAATTAAATGTTGAATATACCAGACCTTCCCCTCAGTTGTTCTGCTCTGTCTCTTCCTGCTCTCCTGCTGGATGTGTGGTAAAAGAGCCTCTAGAGTCAGCTCAGCTAGCTGAAGCTAAAGGCACTCAATGGGTGAATTACTCTGACAAAGTTTGACTGTTGTCATGGCAACCCTAAACACGTTAGCCCTGGCCAGGATGACTAATCCACTGAAAACCAGCAGAGGAGTAAGTCAAACAAATGCCTGCCCACATATGAATACACTAGAGGTCATTCAAGTCTGGCAACGCGAATGATACTTGAATTATGTCTGTCTGTCGGTCTCTCTGTGTGTGTGTGTGTGTGTGTGTGTGTGTGTGTGTGTGTGTGTGTGTGTGTGTGTGTGTGTGTGTGTGTGTGTGTGTGTGTGTGTGTGTGTGTGTGTGTGTGTGTGTGTTGAACTGTAAAATTGATCAAATGATGTTATTGATTAATCAGGTAAGTTTTATTTTGAGGTGTGGTGAAGCTTAATAGATGTATTGGAGCATGCCCTTTGTAAGAGAAACAAACATAGATAATGCAATAAGGTAGTATTTCAAGTGGTAGATATCATCTTCTATTAATGAAAAGTATGTTAAATCACAGTGTGTTTTTGTATTTACCATGATTGACTAATCATTGTCTTGGTAACTTCCGTTATGACATCCATATCATATAACTACCTGGGGGTAGACTATTTCTAGGTAGTAGCTACAGCTTAAACAAAGCCACAGCGAATTAAATGTACATCATTTAGCAGACGTGATTTACAGGTGCAATTATGGCACAGACAGATTTTTCACCTAGTCTGTTCGGTGGTTCAAACCAGTGACCTTTCAGTTACTAGCCCAACGCTCTTAACCGCTAGGCTACCTGCCGCCAACGTCTCAATGTATTCTTATGCAGTATGGGATGATTGTAGGCATGTAGGGGATACATTTCAGCAAGGTTTATTATTAAGCAATAAGGCCCGAGGGGGTGTTGTATATGGCCAATATAGCACGGCTAAGGGCTGTTAGTAAGCACGGCGCAACACGGAGTGCCTGGACACAGCCCTTAGCCGTGGTACAGTACCAGTCAAAAGTTTGGACACACCTACTCATTCAAGGGTTTTTCTTTATTTCTATTATTTTCTACATTGTACAATAATAGTGAAGACCTCAAAACTATGAAATAACACATATGGAATCATGTGCCAAAAGGCACCAAAGACTCTCAGACCATCAAGATTCAAGACCACTCTCAGAAACAAGATTCAAGACCATCAAGACCACTCTCAGAAACAAGATTCTCTGGTCTGTATAAAAGTCAGTGCGCGATTACGTAGCACACAAAATGTATGTTCAATGTGTTTCCATTGATAGTTTAGTCACAAAAACTGTTTGCGTTGAATAGAAAATGTGCCTACTGTAGTCTTGGCACGTGAGCTCCAGCCAACAGCTCGCAGATACAGTGGGGGTAGGCTGTGCAGGTAGACTAGTCTACATGGGATTATATTTTTATTTGTCAAATGGCAGTCAAGCATCAATCAACATGTCACCAGAAAAAGACCCTTCATATTTATTGGAAAGTAGCATCAAGCTCTCTGTGTACGTTCACCCCCCTGTGAATATCATCATCATCATCATAATAATACTAATAATCTGTAGCCTAATAAACTGCATGGTTTCCTGAGTCGTAGTGGGAGGACCACACACCATATCATCGTGTGACTCCAAGTTTACTTTCAATATGATGGTTATTATATCAATATTTGCGCATAAAGGCGTTTCCACCACCATTTATTGCATAATAAATTTTACCCACACAAAAATATCCCACCATGTGAAACGAACAAATGATCTGTCGGCATTTATAATATTTACCGAAACGACCTGTTTCCATCACAGCTGTTGTGATTTTTTTCAGATTACTAGCTTGTGTTACTTTTCTGTATTTCCGGTTTAAAACCCTGCTTTACTTCAGGTTAAGTTGGCCGTGAAGAGAAGATGTCAAGATCCTTTCTTTTATTCATGCTTCTCATCAACATCAGGTTCAGCTGGTGCTATGGATTTAAGGGGTGTCAGGAAAACTATAATGACCCCTCCACTATCTGGTGTAGGAGTCAAAACATTGTGAATGTGTCGGATGCTATACAGACCATCCCCCAAAATGCCACCAAGATCAATCTGTCCAAGAACAAAATTCAAAACAGTCCACCTGAAACATTTCTCACGTTCCGTAATTTGGGTGTACTAACCCTGGACCAGAACGAACTCACATCTCTAAGTGGAGGTGAATTCAAAGGACTACACATTCTGTCTTTTCTAAACATCTCCAGAAACAACTCAGTGATCAAGGTTGACATATTCCCCGACCTGAAACAGTTAAGGGTCCTCGATTTGTCAGAAAAACAAAATTAACAAAATTTCCTATGAAATTTTTTAGTTCCTTCCTAACATTGAATTGGCTGACATTTATATGAATAAACTACAAAGTGTACAGAATGGGGTGCACAACACCACCTCTTTGTCCTGGCTTAGTCTTTTGGGCAACAACATTGACCATTTGAACGTCAGTGGCTTTCCTGCTCTTGTCTACATAAACCTTTCAAACAACTCTGGATTATATCCAAAGTCAGGCATTTTTGCTCACAACCACAGATTGAAGCTCTTGCTCCTTATGGGGATAGAAACAGAATTCCTGGCTGGAATTCCGATGGAGACAAAGAAAACTATTTCAATGGTGGCATTCTCTTTTTCGCTTGAAAGGTCTAATTTCACTATTTGCGGCCTCCTGGATGTAACGGACACACTTTCTAGAGTAGAGATCAATCTTGGATGATCCAAATTACCTCCAAATGTCTCTGTCCTGTTAGAATTTTCCACACCAAATATGGTAGTCTTCGAAAAAGCGAATCTTAGGGATTTCGGAGAATCCCAGCTCGTGCAGGATGGGAGCAAAATTAAAATACTTTATCTAGTTGACTGTGGTTTAAAGGAAATCTCTCACAGCACCTTCCAAGGCCTTGAGGGTCTTTAAACTTTACAACTTAATGATAACTAGCTGAACATTCAAATGGATACGTTTACTGGCCTCAGAAATTAGCTAACCACAGCGCTCATGTCGCGTGTGCGAGCGTTGCAAAATAAATGTACACATACATGTTATTCAATCATTGCACCCACACTGCTCGCGTGCGTTAGCGTAGCCGGGCGCTAAAATAGAACTTGGTTCTATTTGTGACGCTATAAGCGCTGCAAGTCCTGCCTCTTAAATCTCCTCCTTGGTTTTTAGGAGCAATTACCCACGTGCCATCTCCTCATTGGTTTGTAGGAGTATATACCCACAAGGGTGATTAAAAGATGAACTGAGGTCCACACTCCAGTCGGTTGTAGTAATGCACCGTAAATTTGGTTGCCAACCGCCTTATCAAGTCCAAAGAAGAAAAAGAAGCCTGAAGGAAGAAGGAAAGTTGACAAGAAACAAATCTGGTTTACCGTCTTGTCTGTGGATTAATTGTCGGAGTAGAGGACCTTGTTAATTTCATGTAAAATAACAACCCAATGTTTTTATCCCAGGACAAATTAGCTAGCAACAGCATGCTAGCTAGCTAAATTGCCATAAATGTTTCATGCTTTTCGACCTGTCCCTAAATTAATATAATTGGTTCAGAGTTTGTTTCGATATTTCAACCTGCGTGTCCTGATCGCGTCTGGTGTGGAGGGACAAAATCAACATGCGTGCTGTCTGGTCAGCATGTAAGTCTAGATAGAAGCAAGATTCAAGAACTCAACCCTCGCTGGTTCCTCCCTCTAAGGAACCTTAGATGCTTGTCTATTATCGAAATGAAATTATTGAATTCATAAAAAATACTTTCAGTGACTTACAGAACCTTGAAGAGTTTTACATGCTATACAGTGTCATTAGATACATCACCAATCAACCTTTCAGCAAACTCAGCAGACTTGTGAAGCTGGACCTCGGCCTCATTATCAAATACATTGAGGAAGGATCCCTCCAAGACCTGGAACATCTTGATTACCTGGACCTGGGAAGCATATCAAAAGATGAACTCCTGTCATCTTACAAGGTCTTGTGAAACTGAAACAGCCGGTGTTGTATAGCAACTGCCTTTATTTTGGTAAGGACAACACTCCGCCCTGGAGTATGTGGAGTTACGCTACCAAGGCCCTGGTGGAGATGGAGTTGAACATTTTGGACCGGGCTTCTTTAAGGAGTAAGTGCGCGTAAGAAGTTTATCCATAGTAAGCACAATTTTGAGCAATTTCCATCCAAATACCTTTGTCCCCCTTGTCAACTTAAGACGGAATTTTGGGGCCGGCATCACTTTCAGTAACACCAATCTAGTCCTGGCCTTCCACTTAAATCACAGGAAATGCTGACCTTTTACAAAACAGACCTGGATACTCTACCCGACAACTTACTGCCTCCAGGGAATTCCTTGAAGGTTTTACTAATTCAGTCCAACCATTTACACGTTTTGGAGAAATCTTTGTTTGATAACCTCCCTATGTTGCGATTCCTTGATATCAGCGACAACCCACTGTACTGTACCCGCCCAAATGCCAGGTTCAAAAGCTTTAAATGATCCTACTGTGCACATAGCCCATATCTATGACCGCCACTGTGACAATATGGGGACAGCTCACTACATGCGGGAATTAGATGACAAAGCAAGCTCTTATGACCAGTTCTCCCACAGCCTTTTCTTGGCCACCTTCCTTCTGGACTTGGTGACTGTGACCATGTGCCTAATCTGGGACAATCAGAAATTTGCCATCCATTAGATGCTCCGCCTTCTGCGGTCTCGCCATCGAAGGCATAAGGCAGCGGGGAAAGGTTGCTACAGCTCCAGATATGAGCCGTGAGTGAGCTGGTAGCCCGTCTAGAAAGGACTAGGATTAGGATCAGCTCTGTTCCGACTGTGCTTGCAACACTGCGACTTCCGTCCGGGCACGGCTATCCTAGAGAACATTGAAACAGCCATCTACAATGCCAGACGCACAATCTGCATGGTGACCCGTGACTTTCTCCGCAGTGAGTAGTGGCCCTGGAGTTCCAGGTGGCCAGTCAGAGTTCTGTGTGAGGGGAGCGATGTTCTTCTGATGGTGTTTCTCGAAGAGATCCCTGTCTCTCTACTTACACTCTACTGTCTCTCTCCTTACACTTGGTTATGAACGATGGTGCATCGGAAAACATACGTGTTGTGGCCCACAGACGAGCGAGACCAGGAGGTGTTCTGGATCAGACTTGAGAATGCCTTGAGGGAAAGCACACAGGAGGAAGATGATGGTGATGAGCTTGCCATGCTCACTGGCTAGACCTGGGATATTTTCAAATTAAGAAGCTTGAACAGCTGATGGAAACTCCTGTAGCATTGTACATACAGTTGAAGTCGGACGTTTACATGCACTTAGGTTGGAGTCATTAAAACTTGTTTTTCAAACACTCCACAAAACTCTTGTTAACAAACTATAGTTGGGGAAAGTCGGTTAGGACATCTACTTTGTGCATGACACAAGTAATTTGTCTAACAGACAGATTATTTCACTTATAATTCACTGTATCACAATTCCAGTGGGTCAGAAGTTTACATACACTAAGTTGACTGTGCCTTTAAACAGCTTGGAAAATTACAGAACATGGTGTCACGGCTTTTGAAGCTTCTGATAGGCTAATTGACATCATTTGAGTCAATTGGAGGTGTACCTGTGGATGTATTTCAAGGCCTACCTTCAAACTCAGTGCCTCTTTGCTTGACATCAGGTGAAAATCAAAAGAAATCAGCCAAGACCTCAGCAACAAAATTGTCTGGTTCATCCTTGGGAGCAATTTCCAAATGCCTGAAGGTACCACGTTCATCTGTATAAACAATAGTACACAAGTATAAACACCATGGGACCACGCAGCCATCATACCGCTCAGGAAGGAGACGCGTTCTGTGTCCTAGAGATGAACGTACTTTGGTGCGAAAAGTGAGTCAGTCAGGAAGTTAAAGCTTGGTCGCAAATGAGTCTTCCAAATGGACAATGACCCCAAGCATACTTCCAAAGTTGTGGCAAAATGGCTTAAGGACAACAAAGTCAAGGTATTGGAGTGGCCATAACAAAGCCCTGACCTCAATCCTATAGAAAATGTGCATGTGCGAGCAAGGAGGCCTACAAACCTGACTCCGTTACACCAGCTCTGTCAGGAGGAATGGGCCAAAATTCACCCAACTTATTGTGGGAAGCTTGTAGAAGGCTACACAACACATTTGACCCAGGTTAAACAATTTAAAGGCAATGCTACCAAATACTAATTGAGTGTATGTGAACTTCTGACCCACTGGGAATGTGATGAAATAAATGCTGAAATAAATCATTCTCTCTACTATTATTCTGACATTTCACATTCTTAAAATAAAGTGGTGATCCTAACTGACCTAAGACAGGACATTTTTACTAGGATTAAATGTCAGGTATTGTGAAAAACTGAGTTTAAATGTATTTGGCTAAGGTGTATGTAAACTTCCGACTTCAACTGTATGTGGTTATATAATGCAATTGTATATGTTGTCAGACTTGAAAAATTACAGCATCGAAAAACAATATAATATAAAGCTTTTATAAATGTTTATACTGCTTATACATGCTTATTACAAGTAATTATACAGTATACATGTTGGCTCTAAGTAAATCTTTCACTCAAACAATAAATGGGGACGTGTCCAGCTAATATGAGCAGGAATTGTTGTTGACAGGCAGCATATAGCCAGCAGATGGAGACAGAGCCTAATCTTTGTTAAACAGTTCAATATTTAATCAACATGAAGGCTCAGTGAAAAGTTTTGGTGCAGTCACCCTATGTCACCTCACAAAAACGATTTTGTTATGTCAATAAATACTTTGCTCAATGATATAAATACCGCTCAGAGTTGGAATGCTGTTGTTTTTGAATCAATTAATGTAACAGTTAGAATCACTCATCAAGGGAGACCAAATACACAAATAGTCTGAATCATTGAGACCATAACAAAAGCAGTCTTATTTTATTTAACTAGGCAAATCAGTTAAGAACAAATTACTATTTACAATGACAGCCTACTAGGAAGCAGTGGGTTAACTGCCTTGTTCAGGGGTAGAACAACAGATTTTTACCTTGTCAACTTGGGGATTCGATTCAGCAACCTTTCGGTTACTGGCCCAACACTCTAACCACTGGGCTACCTGCCTCCCCCTTTTGATCTTGTGGCATATAGAGCTTTATGCGAAGTAAGCTGTTTTATCTCACATACACTAATACCTCTGCTAATTCAATTCTGTCCCCACTAACACAATTTAAATGTAATGAGAAGTATAAGGAAAATGGCATTTCTGGAGCAAACCGAAAAATGCACAATACTACATGGGTTATCTTCCTGCTATTTCCTCAGCCTCTCTCTTTCTCTGCCAAATCCACAGATTTTTCAATGCAGTGTTTAGATGATATCTTTCTTTGGAGTTCTCTCCAGACACAGCCACCAGTTGACCCGACTTATTCATTGCGATTCAGACATGAAACAACATGTGTATCTATATCGGTATAAAGACTTGTTGTTCAGTTCATTCATGATGTCTGGGGTTTAGGTCAGATATAGTAACAAGTCACCCTGTTGTGTTTGTGGACACATGTTCATTTTAAACACAGTGAGAAAGAGGGACACACACATTTGAAAGAAAACTGTAAAAATGGAACTGTAATTGTGAGGTAAGTGGGAAACAAATTCAAGTAATGTTTCAACTATCAAATTGAAGAAAAAAACAACGGAACCCTTAAAGCTGGAATCTTTAATGGTGAAACAGACATGTCAGTTTGCAATATTACACCAACTAAGAGGTTACTGCCAACAATAAACAGAGTTCTCCGCCACAGACATCATTGCACGAGCAATAGAAGAGCACAATAATGTATTTCTTCTTCTGTTTTGCTGGGCGAGCAGCGCGACGCTCCTCAGCTCTGCTACCCAAACAATAACGCAGTGGGGCAGCCAGTGGCACTGTTTCCCTGTACTGCGGATTCCAGCTTTATGTTGATGTTCTCGCCGCATAGCATTCACAAGTACTACATATGACAACAACAAATGTAGGTTTACATTGTTTATCAAAGTCATGCTTACACTAGAAAATACTAAAACGTTTAGGACTAACTTCACCTATAAATTACCCAATTTCCATTCAAGCGGTTTGCTCTACTGTATGTTCTGATAAGTTACAACATGAACACAGAGAACATGCTACTAGTATTCCAAGAGAACAGCTGTGGTGCTGTCGTGTGTTTTGCGGCAGTGCTTTTATACATTGTTAATGCAATGTTTTTCTGTAGAGAATAATTATACATAATGGGTGAATGAATGTGACCTTGGTATGCCCTTAGCTATGCCTCATGTGGAGCTCAACTCGAGCAGATTTCCCCCCGGGTTAAACCTGGCCAGCTGTTGCCATTTGTTTGCCTGGCTCTGCAGGGACGGGAGAGCATGATAGTCCAAAAACCTCTCCGTTTCCACTGCCGCTTGTTCAAACCTACACAACTGTACACAATCTCAAAACGTTTCCTGATTTCCGTTTCCTGACTTTGTGCAGACGACACTGGGTTGAGAACAAGTCTCCGTTCTCAACCCAAAGCAACTCATTCATCTGTGGATTATTAATTTAAGCTTAAGCGTCAACTTACCTTGGCAATGAGTCTGCCTGACAAAATGGTGAAAGGCCAGAGTGATTGTCTGCAAGGCCTCTTACTTGGAAGATGTTTTAACTGATTTTTTTCTCCATCTGGCCACAATTTGGGTGGGCATTATTCATAAAGGGAATTACTTCTGTGTTGATCTAATGAAATGGGCTATGTTACTTTTGAAAACATTTCATAGAGATGCTACCATGATATGTATTAGCAGCCTCATCCTTTTCATTGCGGGTCATTGATGAGGTAATTTGTGTGTGAACTGAAACAACCAATACTTACTTACTCTACCCTCTTCATCTCCTATGGGACATGACCACAATGTGCTCCCATGTCTTTCAGTCCTTGGCAACATGCTGTAGCTCGCTCCATGAGAGGTTGATCTCAGAGCAGTTTTTAGGATTCTGCCCGGTCCATTCTGAGTACAAGGAATAGGAGCAGAAACTGAAATACAAAGGATTATCTTTTTTTATTTTATTGTTGAATAGAAGATCCAATCTGCATGAAGAACAGAAATACTCACACCAATAATACAATATGGGTAAAACCAGACCGGAGACTTTGTTTACAAATGTCCTACATCACTACATTCTCACTCAGTCTTGTTTAACTAACCTTGTGGGGACACAGCAAATGATTACCATTTAAAATCTTATTTTCCCTAACCCTAAACTTAACCCTTTACCCTAATCTTAACCGTAACTTGTAACAGTAACCTTTAACCCCTAATTTGAACCTTAAAACCCCTTAGAAATATCCCTTTTTCTTGTAGGGACTAACAAAATGTCCCCAGTTGCTCAAAATGTTGTTTGTTTACTATTCTTGTGGGGACTACTGGTCCCCACAAGTATAGTTAAACATGTCCACACACACACACACACACACACACACACACACACACACACACACACACACACACACACACACACACACACACACACACACACACACACACACACACACACACACACACACACACACACGATTTGTAACCAATCCTCCCCAAAACTATCTTTCCCAAATAAGATAAAAAATACTTTGCATCAGCGGAATCTTCCGGAACCCATTGTTTGATCTCTGCTCTGGAGAGGGTCAAATCAAATCAAATGTTATTTTGTCACATGCACCGAATACAACTGGTGTAGACTTTAACGTGAAATGGTTGCTTATGAGCCCTGGGACATAAGTAGAACTCATTCAAACAAACATTCTGCTATTGATGACAAGACTATGAGTCATTTGCAGGATCTGCACACACTGGTCCATATTTCCTTAATAATAATAATAATTCCTTAGCATCTTAACACTCCCGAAACATTCAGATGTGGCCCTGTTTTTAGTACTGGCCATGCCTGTGGGATCACAGTATTTGCTGTTGGATTGGAGACTTTATCAGCAGAATTATAAATAGGACAAATATGGAGGTTCCATATACACCAGTATTTAATGATAATGGTTATATCATGTCCATACCCATTGTGTTTGAATTTTAATTAAACACACCGCTCTCCAGGGGATCATTCTATTTTTTTGTTTAATTAAAAGATTATTAACAAAAAGAGTTTGTGGTTGGCAAGAGGCTGTCCATTCTTCAACTTTAATATTTTACCTGTACTTTTATACATTTAAATATGCATTATTAAAAATAAAACACATCTTGGGGAGCATGGCAACCTCGACTAATAATCCATCCATTACACATTTTCATTGTATTCTGGTTTTAAATGACACACTTGATCCCAAACAGAGAAGGGAAATGTATTGAGCATGAAAGCACAGAAACAAAAGCGCACACACACACACACACACACACACACACACCTTTGTACAAGTAATAAGAATGACAGTGTTTCCTGTTTTTAGTGTCTCCCTTCAGTATGAGACCCCCAGTCCGTCTCCTGTTGAGCATCCTTTGTTGTATGTAGATTATGTGGTCGAAAATGTTCCTAGACAATCACATGACGAACCTTCATGTCAATCATTTACCTTCTCATTCATGTACATCTCCTTTAGTGTACAGATCCCAATCCAACGGGTGAATTAAAATACATCGGAACCAAAGAGACTGGCCTCTTCATAGACATTCAGACAAAATGGTGAAAACATACAAGTGTAAAAAAAAAAATCTGTTTATCCGTCATTTATATTAAGATATAACTCTAAACTTTGATACATGTTAGTAAACTTTCAGCAAATTGATGGGTATGTTATGACAATCATGACTTTATATCACTTACAAGTGCCATACTGTATATCAAGGTGGGCCAAATAGTCTCTCACATTGGAAAAATATCTATTTAAAATGATCAGAAAGCAATTGAATAAATAAAAAGATAGCTTGTCGGAAATGTCCTTTGCTTAGACACTATTGAAATACTTTTGGCCCAAAGTACAGGTAATTTCTCATCTCACTGCTTTGAAACTCCTCAAACAACTTATTAAGCACATAGGTTATTCTTGTGGGCTAAGACATAGAACGGCAAGTAAAACAAGTTTGTTTACTTTGTAAAGGAAAATCTGAGGAGTGTAGAGACAGTTGCTGCTTCTAGAACTCCAGAGGGTGACTCAGGTTTATCATGGGCTTCCAATCACAAATATCTGACCTCTCCACATAGTCTAAGAAGACCAAAACGTCTATGTCATCTAGGAGCCAGAAGGGATATCATCTGGTCCGCAACCCACAGCTTGGCTCATGCAAAGTCCACAGGTAAGTCACCCAATCCTCTGCAACTGTCTCCTTCCCAAACCACAAGTGCCAAATTTAAACTTTCCTAAACATTCACTCTGATGCAACCTCACCATACCAGACAATGGGGAGGTCAGGAAAGTGGGTGTCTAGGTGGGTGGTTGGGGTGGGGGCTACCACCTGTTAATGATGTGGTTCATGTAGTCCTCTGTGGGCAGCCTGGCTGTCCCTTCGCCCCCCATACCGCCCTCATCTCTGAGAAAATCCCGGGGGTCGAGACCGCGACCCCGAAGCGCCAAGCGGTGCGCGCGTCTCTCCAGCTGCCGAGTGTACTGGTAGCGCTGCTGGAAGAGGTCGCGAGCGTAGTCATACAGCTGCATATCCAGGTCGTTGAGCTCCTCGATGCGCGCCACCGTGTCATTGTCCAGGTCCACGCCGGCTGCCCGCGTGCTGTTGTACTGCACAAAGGGGCGGATGAAGCGCAGTCGGAAGGTGCGCTCGAACAGGAACTGCGTCTTGCGCTGATACTCCGTCAGACCGAAGAAGGCCATGTCGCGCAGGTTCTTCTTGGCCGACTCCAGGAGAAGTTGCGAGCGCCGCTTATCGGGCACGGTGGAGAGGTTGTAGCAGCCCACCAGGCTGAGGTCGGCGAGCATGCGCACCTGCCGGTTGTTGGCCAGGTTGTAGGGGCAGTCCATGAACTGCTGCAGCGTGCAGCCGGACCAGTCCGTACCCTCATAGCAGGGCGGCAGCTCCTCGGGCGTGGGCGTGCGCCCGTCGCACATGTGGAGGGACGTCTTCCAGGTGGCGCCGCGCTGCACATGGCGCCACTCGCTCAGGTAGCGTGACACAGGGTCCCTCAGCAGGGTGATGTAGTAGAACTTCCTGCAAAACACAACAGAGGAAAACACACTTAGTGACTGAAAATAAAATCAACACAGTGATTTTTCAAGAAACACGAATGAGTGACGACTGACTAAGTCAGCAGGATCAAATCTGGTTTCGCTTTGGTCTCCTCAACATGAGATGAACTACGGAAGCCTTCAAGGATCAACAGTGACAATGTAAAGATTTTCATGTACATTCTACCGACCACTTGAAGTTTTGTCAAAAACTGAAGTGAATTATGAAGAGCACACCTGTGAAACGTATTAATGTACTCAAATGGGGGGAGGCAGTCTGAAGAACCAGGGGTGCTTCGTGTCACCACAAATCACTGCAGTGAATGTTGACATTGACTTCAGTTTTGATATATTGGGGAAATTATCGTTGGCGCTTAACCAGATAGCAAAAATTCCAGACCTCAGGGGCTACGGGGTCCAGACCAGAGACCTGGAGTGACGCACATCTTGAAACAATCATCTCCAGAGGATAAAAGATGGGGAGAGCGAGAGAGAAAACAGGGGCGGAACATTCCTCTGCATCTGTGTAATCAGAAATACCTGTCGTGCAATGGCAAGAGGCCTGACCTTGGTGTGGTATTCTACTGCTCTGCAGCGGGAGCCAGACATTCACAGACACCGAGACAACAGTAAATACATTCCAACTCCGGGGGGCAGTGTGTGTCTGTGTGTGTGTGTGTGTGTGTGTGTGTGTGTGTGTGTGTGTGTGTGTGTGTGTGTGTGTGTGTGTGTGTGTGTGTGTGTGTGTGTGTGTGTGTGTGTGTGTGTGTGTGTGTGTGGATTGTTGTTGACCAACCCTGACCCCAACATCCATAGCCCTCGCCTACACAACCCTGTTCTCCTTTACACGCCAGATGAGCAAACTGTTCGCTATTCTTCCCATTAAACTCCACTGTCTGGCCTGTACTTATGTCATAACATTAAGATTCAATCTGACTGCAGAGAAACAGCCAAGGGTCACCGCCTTAGCAAAACAGACAGACCATGGTAATAGGATTTGGGTTAGAGAGCTGGAGATGGGGTCTGATAATGATTCAGAGTGATCCCTATACTCTTATCTACATTTGCCGGGTCATAACACAACCTTTAAAACAGAGACAGTGGCCACAGTAATGCCAAGTTCAATTCAATCAACAATAGAGCCAACTGCTCCTTAGTTTACACCCCTGGCTGGAAAAGTGAGACAGCGACGCAACAAGGTGGCCATTTTGTGCCAGGTAACAGAGGGGGAAAAGAGGAGCCCCTGGTTTTGGTAGGTGCAGGTGAAAAGGTCAGACTTTCAGGTCTTTGAAGGGGTACACAGGGGATGACAACTACTCTTCTTATCGTCTCTCATTTCATATCCAATCACGCCCACCTCTGTCTAGTATCAGTGTAGTAGTCAAGGTTCAATATTTTTGAGTTTGGAATTCTAGGCCTTTGGGGTTTTTGCGATTCTCAGGAAAATTCCAGGGGACTTGACCGCATTAGCGAGTTATTGTATAATTGGAGTGAATTGGGTGTTGAAAAGACAACACTTTCTCACGTTGAGAAACAAAAGACTTAACTTTAAAAAAAAAAAAGTAGTTTATCCCCTTTAGCATACAGATGCACAAAACAAAAGTAGAATAGAGTATCACACCTCAACTCCCAGCCATGCCCCCTGGTATGACTAGAGAAGATAAGAGGGGGAACTAATGCGAGAGAGTGAAAAAAATGAGCATTTCTTAAGGAATGGCTGAGCTGGATTGGGGAGAACTGGAGTCTGGAGGTGGGTTACAATTGGGAGTTCTGATCTCATAACAAATTAGCGCTCTGCTCAGTCAACATTGCGAGCAAATCAGAGTGTACGACACGGCAGGATCCTTCACTACACCAGCACACCTGGTAGAATGAGATATGATGGGGTTGGAATTGGTGGGTAGAGGGGGAGAGATAAAGACAGAAAGAGACAAAGAGAAAGACACAGAGAGAGAGTGAGAGAGAGACACAGAGACTGTGTCTGCTCTCTCTCAGAGTTTTTGCTAGACACCATGCTGTTGTATTTGAGTGTGTATGTGTCTTTCTCTTGCATACACACACAGACCATCTAGTTCACACTCACATTCACGCACAAGCAACCAAACAGCGGACGATGAAGTCTCACTCCCACACCCACCCACAGTGGAGCAACTCTGCACCACTGTTGATGATGGATGGGCCCAATACTGGTAGTATCTATCAGCCAAAAATGCTGACTGCGCTATTCTAATGGGATAGCAATAATGATGACAATTTGCCACAAGATAGTTATTTCAGAAACATGACAGCGTCTCACAAGATGGATAGAGTGTTATAACACACACATGTTCTTTGTGTAGTAGCACAGGCATGACTGATTTTGGATTTGATTAGGATCCCCATTAGGCAACGCCAATGTTGACAGCTAGTCTTACTGGGGTCCGACACATAAAGAAAAAGACATTACATACAAAATACTTTACATACATTTAAAAACACACTTGGATGCAGCACATTATTAGTTAGGATGTAATTCACAACAATGCCACTTGATGGCAGTATGCACAAAATATTCCCTGAATCACTGAGAACATGTTGATTTACAATTACTGTATAGTAAATTAAGTCACATGCATTAAGGCGGCACAATTAATTGAATTCACATCAATTCACATGTCCAATATCCATATCGCAAGAGATATCCATACCACAATATTTAGAAAAGCCACACAGCCACGTGACGTCCGTTTTTACAGTGTTCTCTAAAAAGATAAGTGAGGCCATGTTTTCTTATGTCCACAACATTGAGTGAGATAGATGGACAGAGTAGTGTATCTCAAACAATTAGGTAACACTAAACTCAATAGATTCTCAAGTGGTGGTTTAAAAATCAACCAGTTCTCAAAATAACAACCTAAAGACCATAGGTCGGCCGCCTTTGGTTGAAAAGATGAAAGACAAACCGAGATTAAGAGAAGTAGAACAAACAATGTTGACGTTAAGATATGCACAGTAGGAGGCAACAGCTATACGAAGAGGAAGTTAAAGAGAAAGAGTGGGAAGAGGACCGAGAGAGCGAGAAAGGGGGTGAGGGGGGGTAAATAGAGGACAGCTTCAAAAAAGGAAGAAAGAGAAAACGTTAAATATAACCATGACAAAAGAGACAGAGGAGAATGAGAGAATGAAAAGGGAAATTAAACAGCACGAGGTGAAATGAGAAAGATTAAAAATGGCAAAGAGGAGGAAGGAGAGAGAACGGGGCCGGTGCTGCTGCTGTGCAAGCCTCTGAATAACGCTAGCATAGGCACCCTTTTACAATGGTGCCTGTTCCTCACACGGCGTGACACCACATTACACAGAGCCATTACGATGACATATCCTCCCATTCACCTGCCATCCGCGCAGGCATACACGCGCCACCTCCCCGGCCATATCTGGACCAGAACCAAAGGCACTTCAGCCAAAGTCCCAATGCAGGGAGGGCGGGAGAGGTGCACTGCAGTAATACAGAGGAGAGAAGAGGGAGAATTAGGAGTATTTTCCTTCTAACCCGTGTCACTTCCAAAATCTCGCTCTCTTTCTTCTTCTCTTTTTTTGTCTGTCGCCCAAATGTTTTCTTCGCCTTCCCCCCCAAATCGTTCACACTCCTCTCCTTCCCCTTTGTCCACTTACCACCAATCTTCCCTCTCTCTTTCTCTCATTCTTTTCTAATCTCACTCTGTCACCCCTCTTTCTCCATCTCCTGCTTATCTTCCCATCTCTCTTGCTGCCAAGGGGAGAGGCCTTGTTCCATTCCTCTCCCCTATGAGGTCATTATGGTGTTGCAGGCCCCTGGAGCCCATTGGTGCGAGGCCGAGTCCTGACTACTGATAGACCCCCCCTTTTTAATCACCCAACTCCCCCTGTTTCCACAGTGATTAAACTGGGCAGCCGTGTGCATGCCCCGACAGCATTAGAGGATGGCTGCATGAGCCAATAACCTGGTAATTACCTACCTGCCCGCTTTACGCGCGGCCAGTCAATACTAATACTGGCCAAGGCTTTAGCCTTATTACTGAGGCGTAGCAGGCTGGTCATACGGCTCAGGATTTAGCTCTGTTGACTGACACTTTGCTGAAGTAGTGCTGCTTCATTATCTCTCTAGAAGTCACCATTTTGCTTTCTCGGGCACTTTGGCGCGTGGCTCAAATGGGTGAAAAGTATAAGATACCGCAGGTAAACATGGGGTTAGGAGAGAGGGCTGGGGGAAACATGGGGTTAGGAGAGAGGGCTGGGGGAAACATGGGGTTAGGAGAGAGGGCTGGGGGAAACATGGGGTTAGGAGAGAGGGCTGGGGAAAAAAATGGGGTTAGGAGAGAGGGCTGGGGGAAACATGGGGTTAGGAGAGAGGGCTGGGGGAAACATGGGGTTAGGAGAGAGGGCTGGGGGAAACATGGGGTTAGGAGAGAGGGCTGGGGGAAACATGGGGTTAGGAGAGAGGGCTGGGGGAAACATGGGGTTAGGAGAGAGGGCTGGGGGAAACATGGGGTTAGGAGAGAGGGCTGGGGGAAACATGGGGTTAGGAGAGAGGGCTGGGGGAAACATGGGGTTAGGAGAGAGGGCTGGGGGAAACATGGGGTTAGGAGAGAGGGCTGGGGGAAACATGGGGTTAGGAGAGAGGGCTGGGGGAAACATGGGGTTAGGAGAGAGGGCTGGGGGAAACATGGGGTTAGGAGAGAGGGCTGGGGGAAACATGGGGTTAGGAGAGAGGGCTGGGGGAAACATGGGGTTAGGAGAGAGGGCTGGGGGAAACATGGGGTTAGGAGAGAGGGCTGGGGGATACATGGGGTTAGGAGAGAGGGCTGGGGGAAACATGGGGTTAGGAGAGAGGGCTGGGGGAAAGTCCAGATTCAGTGGCATCCTGTTAGCATTAGCTTGAAAGATGTGTGTCCCTTCTATGGCCATGTGACTGGGTTTAGGCTATTGGCAAGGCCTCCAAAAAAATGTGATACCCCTACCTGAGGTAGAACAAAACACAAACATGTTTTCTCACCTCTAATGTCTCCTCTATATGAAATGGATGGTTGTGTACAAATATTTTACTGCAAAAGTGGGTAAATTGATAGATATATTTTAGAAGGGTTACATACGTCTCTTGGTATGAGAACTGTGAGTGGCACGGTCATGCCTCCGCTGTGTATGAAAAGCTGAAGCCAACTAGATGGTGTTCATGTTTTTCACAACACAAGTACATAGTAGCATAACCAAGTAACAGGAAAGCAACCTGTAACACAACAGTCAGTCACTCTAGTAGCGTATATATACCGCTGGAACATGTCCCCTCGTTTCCCCTCTGAAACTAAGTGTGCAAGGTTTATTCAACGTCTTTGAGGTTACAGGACATGAGTGTGTCCTAACAAGGTGAGTAGACACAGTAGCCAGTAGTGGTTGTAGTTCTGGGGCCTGACCAGCTTGCACAGCTAACTGACTCTGGGCAAGCTGCAGCGACAAGGCCAGTATCCTTCCTGTATGGCTGGCAGGGTATTCAGGGCTGTGAGGTGATCAGTTTCCATTTCTAACACAGTGGATTCAGGCAGATGCCGCTTCAATGCCAACGAGACCCATTAACTAACTGGAATGTTATCTCAGCCTGAATGTATAACAGGAATGCATGTATAAGGGAGGCAGGTAGCCTAGTGGTTAGAGTGTTGGGCTAGTAACTGAAAGGTTGCTAGATCTAATCCCCGAGCTGACAAGGTAAAAATCTGTCGTTCTGCCCCTGAACAAGGCAGTTAACCCACTGTTCCTAGGCCGTCATTGTAAATAATAATTTGTTCTTAACCGACCTGCCTAGTTAAATAAAGATAAAATAACCATACGTGTAAGTCTAACTTCTTTGTTAATGTTTTTAAAATGTAAATAGTAAAGTATTTTTGTCTGTATTATCTTTTTCGTTATGCGTCGGACCCCAGGAAAACTAGCTGTAGTCATTGGCGTCGGCTAATGGGGATCCCAGTAACATCTGAATCGACTCCAGTAGTGGAATGGTTGGTTGTCCGCTTGTTTAAGAGAGAGTCTGTGAAAGAGCTGTCTGAATCAGATCTTTCCTTAGATCTTTCCAACACCTAACTGACGTGTGGTTGGAGTTTTGGTAACAGTTTATTTGGTTAGTCCATGCTCTACAGACTAATCAGAAACATTTAAACTAACCATCTACTAACCCTAGCTCTAACCTTAACCTTATTCTGAACCTAACCCTAACCGTAACCTTAGCAAGCAGTTGCAGATAGTATGACCATCTGTAGAGCAGATGAACTATCCAAATAAAGCGTGACCAGAGTTTGTTATGTTGAATGTGGCAAAAAGTCCTACATTTTCCTTTATATTCCTTTGGAAGTCATGTAGGATGATTATTTGACCAATATTTACTATGGGTAGTTGGTTGTGATTAGGGTCTGGGGGCAGGACATGAGGAGAGTGACAGAACCTGAGGGTGACCTCAGGTTTCCTAGAGGTTACTTAGAGTGTAGGTCATAGACTATGAAGCATTGATTATGAGGCGTTGGTTATGAGCACAGCCCCAGCCACATACATATTTGAAAATGATTCCTTTAATGAAAAGTAAAAAGGGGTTGCAGAGGTGGTAGAGCTGATAAAGCACGGGGCATAAAGACCACTATCCCCCAGTCAATCCCCAGCCACCATACACAATGACATACAACATCTTTCTATAAGTCCCACCATCCTAAGGGGCCTCTTGTTTGCCAAAGATGGCATTATGTCCTTATAGGGGTGTTGGGATTAGTGCACAGTTTCCCAGATCAATGCATGAGTCACCCCAGCATGAGAGCTCATTCTTCAGGTGTCACACGGGCTGGCCAGCCATGGGTGGTAACAAAATAGGTACATATAAGGGCAATGCACAGCAGCACTTTCCAGATGGCATCTTGGCTGGTGAATGGCCCCCTGACATGTCTCTGTCTCTAGTAAGTGCCAGAGGGGAGGACTGATGGTGGCATGGGCCTATCGAGGACAGGGCAGACAGCTCGACACAAACAGCATAAGAGTGCACGACAACGTCCCAATGCGCACGACAACGTCCCAATGCGCACGACAACGTCCCAATGCGCACGACAACGTCCCAATGCGCACGACAACGTCCCAATGCGCACGACAACGTCCCAATGCGCACGACAACGTCCCAATGCGCACGACAACGTCCCAATGCGCACGACAACGTCCCAATGCGCACGACAACGTCCCAATGCGCACGACAACGTCCCAATGCGCACGACAACGTCCCAATGTGCACGACAATGTCCCAATGCGCACGACAACGTCCCAATGCGCACGACAACGTCCCAATGCGCACGACAACGTCCCAATGCGCATCACAAATGCAGCGAGCCAGCGGAAGGTCATGTTGGATTCAGGCAGCCTTTTTGGACTAGCAATGGATCCAAGTTTCTTCTAAATAATAAGGTGACTTAAGAGCCCAATCCTGGAGGTACAGGTTATAACACAGTTGGTGCCCAGGGTTCTCCTTCCTTCCGTTGGAGCCTCCCAGTTGCCTCATTGATCTTCGAATACGCTCGTGACTTGGAATACTTGGTGTTGCCATGCCAAGCAGTCAGCTGCCCTTTCTATATCCAGACAATGGTGTTTGAGTGCCATTATGGCAGGACTACTGGATACCCAATATACTGTATTGGACATGAAATATTATTGAGTACAGGTCATAAGTAGAGTACACAAATTTGAAAGATGTCTAATTTAAAACATGTAAAGACAGGTGATTAAACCACCATTTAATGTTATTGTGGCAGTCAAATCTAGGGGAGCCCCCTAATGTAATTGCAAGAGGCTTAACATATAACATCTACATCGGAATCTTTGACTGAAAATAAATTACAGTTTTCACCGTCTCAGCCCACTTGTTTTCCTTAAAGCCCATTAGATTACAATAACTACATCATCAAAAAACATGGAACTGTATGTATTTTTGTCAGGCAGGACCAACAACCACTGAATGTCAGCACATTTGACTTGGAAAGTTGTCTATTTATCAGCTACCCAAAAGTAAAGCTTACATTCATCATAAATCATTTGTGGTTGATATTCCCACCTATTACATCTCTGTGTTTACAGGTCTATATTTCCAAGAAGCATTAAGATCTCCTAATGCTGTTTGTTTGTGTATGTAGGGCAGACAACGGACTACTTGTATTCCAATTTTTACAATATTAGTGCTTGCAATATTAGGTTACATGATCTTATGTGGCCAACCCCCGTCCAGCCAGACATTATTCTGCATGTTTTGAGTTTAGGGGGTGTGTCACAATATCTATCAATTTAACCACTTTTGCAGTAAAATATTTTCCCACAACCATCCATTTCATAAAATGGGAGACATTAAAGATGTGAAATTGTTGTGCTTTGTTATCAACAACTAAATGCAAAAACTAGGGTTTCAAAAACTAAAGGCCTTTTTGAGGATTGGCCACTAGCCTATTTGATGTGTAGTCTATATGTGTGACTACGGTTTCAGTATGTTGTTTATAGCATCTGTGTGTGTAAATCTGTGGATATAAATGTATGTGTGTATTTCTCAAAGAGTAGGTCATTGACAGACTATATTACATAGTGTGTGCGAGGCGAAGTGGGATGTCTCTTAAGCCTCCCATCTGATATTTAGTAGTCACTCCTCACTTCAGTAGTCACTTCTCACTTCTTTTCTTTCTCTGCAGAAAAACAAGCTCCCTCTGGGTGAGGAGGATTACCCATTCTCCACTCCGATTCCATAGGGACTAGATTTTAAACTAATTATTTTCTACACGACAAACAGGGAACAGGGGAAGCCCTACATTTCTAAGTGGGACGTCAGCGCCAAAAGGGACAGCAAGAAAGTGATGAAGTCCTTGGTTGTCCACCTTGAATTGACTTGATGTCGTCTTCAATTGGCATGACGTCAACACCTGAATATACTGTTCCGAGGTAGAGTTTGGCGGATACAACGACAAGGGAACAAAGTAAATGCACCTACTACAACGTCCTAATGAAGTTGGTTACTATTAAGTGTGACACCTTTGACTAACCTCAGCATCACTCAACTGCAGTCTTATCCCCAGTTCATTTCTCCAGGCCACATCCAGGGCCTCTGACAACAAACAGTCTAATCCTTTAGGTGGGGTGCCCGCTCTGCCTATACAATGGCAGGGGAAACACTGTCCAGCTGGTAATATTCTCAGAAGGATGGGCAGATGAGAGAGGTCTGTGGGGCTGTGGCTAGTAAGTCCTAGAGCAAGTGTGTATCTCAATAGTCTAAATTAGCTTCTTCTCCTCTATTTTCTTTCATCTGCAGTGATCTGGAAACTGTCACTGAGTGGATAAAACATTAGGAACACCTGCTCTTTCCATGACAGACTGAACAGATGAAAGCTATGATCCCTGATGTCACCCTGATGTTAAATCCACTTCAATCAGTGTAAAGGAAGGGGAGGAGACAGGTTAAATAAGGATTTTTAAGCCTTGAGACAATTGAGACATGGATTGTGTATGAGTGTCATGTCCTTCCACCTGTCAGGTTCTTCCACATCAGTGCAGATGGAAGTGAGGAGATGAGCCAGCTTAGACTATTGAGATGTACCCGCAGAGAGAGAGAGAGAGGCCCTGTCGTGCTGATAGGAGAGACGACAGTCTAAGGGATTTGAGAGGGGCTTCAGTGCTGAAGAGGACTCTGGGGGCCCGGGGCCAGATGTTAAAGGCACTCAACACACATTTCAGATTGAAGAACGAAAGAAAGAAAGGAGAAAGGAAAAACACAGATGGAGAGATGAGAGATGGTCAAAACAGACGGGAGCTAGACTAGATTCACACTGGTTCTGGACACGTAGCATCGTCCAATCCACACGTGCACTTTCCTTGTATTTGCTGGGGCTTCATGGTATTTCAATTAGTATGCAGCCTAGTGTCGCCAGACAGGGACTTAGTGGTGTACTACTTGGTTGAAGAAGGCCACCTCATAGGCACATATGCAGGCAGTGAGGCACACCCACACACAATTCTCCATCTCTATTCGTCTTCCACTAAGAACACCCCGCTGGCATTTTCAAACTGTGAAAATAGAGCGACGCTGAATAATTCAACACTGGGGGAAGAGACACTTCGTGGAGCACCACTGGGTTAGTTACACCTAAACCTGCCACCGCCGCAACAGTGAGGCGTCTAATTCCAACGTCACATTAAAACCCATTAAATAGCCTTTGAAGATTCCCGGGAACACAGGATTTCAAAGGAAAACACATCAATAACACTGGTAGTGGGAACACGGCAAGCAACACCGTCGTTTTTAGGCTACAGCGAGAGGCTGCACAGACTGGCTTCAGGGCGTCTAACCAAGCATTCAGCCGCAACAGCAAACAACTCAAAACGCAGTCTCTTTTCAGCTTTTCGGGGGCCAGAAGTACTTGACTTGAACGTGGGGGATATAGAGCAAGGATTTACATAGCCTTTCAGAGGCCTTGTCGAACACAACAGCGGTGTTGACTCTCAACGGAAAGTTTCTCTCAAAGAAAGCGCTTTAGATTTTCGGAGTGCATTAAGTAAGTGAGAGGGAGTTAAGTGTCTGTATCCCGAGGCCATTTGAATTACTATTGCTTCATCAGTGTCCATTTTGAGAAAGAGATAAAAAGGCATCTATAGGAATCGAAGACAATGGTATTGGACGTGCATTTGAAGTAGATACTTAAAAGATGGCTCATTTTGTGCTTCTCTGGGATTATCAGTGTGAACTGCGGAACTTGACTCGTCTTGAACATTGCAATTATTTATATTCCGTGTTTATCAATGATAATACCATTGTGAGGTATTTGGACAGCAACATCTCAACACAGAAATATGACACCAAAGAATCTCCATTAGAACATCAATAGGCCCATAGCCTAAATAACGGGTTGGGCAATACTGATATCACAGAGACCATTAATACATTTACCACAAATTGCCTGTGCACTTCACCAAGATGGCCGCATATCATTAACACAGTAACATCTTCCAGGTTGCTGTTCTTTCTACTCTGCGTTCCAGTGGAACATGTCATCTTAGATTAGGCTCAAATGAGCCTCCTCTACAGCCATAATATAATACTGTAGATAACGAGATGCAGAGGGGCACCATGACAGACAGGGAGTGGAGTATTTCCGTTAAATAGTCTTTCCTGATCATAGATAATAAATAGAGAATGAACATTAACATTCAAAGATAAATACAAAATAGAAATGGTGATCCTTCTATCAGCTTTAATACTGTAGATATGAAGGGGGAGTACTTCCTTTAAATAGACACTCTTGATCTTAGATTCTAAATAGACAAGAGATTGAACATGTAGCCTGGGGTTTGGTATTACACTTTTACTTAGAAACTCTATTGAGTCATTGACTTTATTACAAAAGATGCAGTTATGTTCAGTGCCTTTCTCGATTCATGCTATTTTTGCATGAGTGTTGTGACATGCTAGTTATTTATTTATTTTTAATCATCATGTACTGATTACAATTCAGTTTGTTGAGCAAACTGTTAATTCTATGGTATACAGCCTAAGCAAATTATAATTATATTTAAGTGCCTGAAACGGGGCCATTGATTCTGCGGCAGGGGACGGGGCCATTGATTCTGCGGCAGGGGACGACTGTAGCCTACGTTTTTGTAATGATACTTTTATTCTAAACCTACACTGAACAAAAATATAAAAAACGCAACAATTTCTAAGATTTTACTGAGTTACAGTTCAGTCAATTGAAATAAATTCATTAGGCCCTAATCTATGGATTTCACATGACTGGGAATACAGATATGCATCGGTTGGTTACAGATACCGTACAAAAAAAAGGTAGAGACGTGGATCAGAAAACCACTGTGCCTCGTGCAGCATGACACCTCCTTCACAGAGTTGATCAGGGAGTGAATTGTGGCCTGTAGAATGCTGTCCCACTCCTCTTCAATGGCTGTGTGAAGTTCCTGGATATTGGCGGGAACTGGAAGGCGCGGTCGTACATGTTGACCCAGAGCATCCCAAGCAAGCTCAATGGGTGACATGTCTGGTGAATATGCAAGCCATGGAAGAACTGGGATATTTTCAGCTTCCAGGAATTGTGTAGAGTTCCTTGCGACATCGGGCCGTGCATTATCACGGTGAAACAGGAGGTGATGGCGACGGATGACTGGCACGACAATGGGCCTCAAGATCTCGACACGGTATCTATGTGCATTCAAATTGCCATCGATAAAATGCAATTGTGTTCGTTGTTCGTAGCTTATGCCTACCCATACCATAACCCCACCACCACCATTGGGCACTATGTTCACAACGTTGACATCAGCAAACCACTTGCCCACACGACGCCATACACGCTGTCTGCCATATGCCCGGCACAGTTGAAACAGGAATTAATCCAGGAAGAGCATACTTCTCCAGCGTGACAGTGGCCATCAAAGGTGAGCATTTGCCCATTGAAGTCGGCTACGATGTCGAACTGCAGTCAGGTCAAGACCCCAATAGGACGAGGAGCACGCAGATGAGGTTCCCTGAGACGATTTCTGACAGTTTGGGCAAACTAGGCTTGTGTGGTAACGTAAACTCACGTAAACTCGTACATCGCCTTGGTCTGTACAATTGCCCTTATTTTAGCGCCCCAAAAACGTAATACTTCCAGATCAACTGTAATGTCAATACCATTGTAACGCACAATTTCTCCCCTTTCCAACAAAATCAATAATTCAAGCAGGCAAATTATTATTTATTTTTTAAATAGCGGGTGGGGAAGCGAAACTAATGCGTGATAGTGAGAAAGACAGATTTCGTGTGGGAAAATAGCTTTTTTCACTCGATCTGTCCAACGTATCACCTTATTGCCTCTAAAATGTAAATAAAACACTATAAAGAGTTTATATAATGTGTCATTACATGTGTCGGATTTGAATCAGGTTTTTAGGGCGGTGCTAAAGTGATCTTAGAAGTAAACAGCGGCTTTGAGAATGATGATCGCATGCAATGATGACGAAAAAAATGACTAGGATGACCCCTTAATGACCCCTTACCCCCGTCACTGTCCATTTCTTGTTTTTAAACGATGAGAGAAGTGCTACACCTGGTGGAGAGAGATTGTAAGACAGAAATAGTTGCTTTATGCTTGCTGTACCTTACGACATGACACTTCACGATGTAACGGAGGGTCAGTTTTTTAAACTTTTCTCCAATACTATAGAGCCATTACCATGTCGATCAACGCTTGAATAGAAACCTAGTTCACACCCCCGATATTGAAGTTAACACAGTCGCTACAGTCCCATTAGTTTTCTTTATAGCCTCGTTTGAATGTCGCGGTTATGCACATTTGTACGGAATGTGGTGAGTTTACGTTATACATTATATACCGTATACCGGGGTATTTGGAAAAAGCCACAGGATGGTTTTTCAATACCGTTGAAAGTCTTAATAAATGTGAATGATTGTAGCTACTTTTTAAGTAGATTGAGCAATACGTTAGGAGATAAAGAACATTGCATTCTTAATTTCACCTGTCACATTGTTATGTATCTTACGGTAGTCCCCCAGTCACGTGTCACGTGGGGATTGTTTACAAGCACACAATGACGAGACCGGAGTCTTGTGAGTCACTTACTGTCGTGCAGCATACGCCGAGTGATATAATTACATTTTGTAATTCACAACTAAATGTTTGCCAGCTAGATATCTTATAAGCTAACAGTCTAATGTGATAAATGTTCTTCAGTTGTGCATTTGGTTTGCTAATTTAGTAGCTAGTTAGCTATCTAGCTAAGTGGTTAGCTTCTTCCAAAATCAAGCATTTGCTTGGTAACAGCAGAGAATCAATCCACTCCTGGATCAAGAGCCTTGCTGGCTAATATTTGTTTTGTGCGCGCAGCAAACTGTGTAGCATGTTTTTAGTTACTTGAATACTTTAGGTCACGAAACGTTCGCAATGCGCTCGTTAGCAGTTCTCTGAGGATTCCTTAGTACTTGTTAAAATGTTGTTAGCATGAAGCTTTCGTACTAGTTTCCCAAAACAGCGGTTTGAGACAGTCACGTGTGTTTGTTTACAAAGAAGTAAAACAAGCAAAATGTGAGCTTTATGAGTTGAGTCACTCCTGCAGCGCAATTTAAGTGAGGTGATCAAGTTACACTTGTATGACATTCACTACTTATGTTTGTAAGGTATATATCTAAAATGTGCCAAATAAATTTTCTCCAGCTGGGTTTTGCTAATTGCTAACATTAGCTTGCAAGATCAAGCTACTTGGTAACAATTCCCGCCTGGATTAAGATCCCTGCTGCCTAATATTTGTTTTGTGCGTGCTGCAAACTGCATTTCGAGATATTTGCATAACTTTGAGCTGGCTTGTCTGTCCTAGTAGTAAAAGTTTGCAAGCACTCGTTAGCATTTACCTAGCATCCACTATGAGAATTCCTTAGTACTTGTTAGCATTCTGGTAAATTATGTTTTTGGGGCTTTTTTAGCCATTTGTGTGCACTACCGGTAATACCATATATATCCCGGGATGCCACAGGTACGAAGGTATAGAAATCTGCATACTGCCCAACCCTAGTGCAAACCCACAGTCTCATCAGCTGTCCGGGTGGCTGGTCTCAGACAATCCCGCAGGTGAAGAACCCAGATGTGGAGGTACTGGGCTGGAGTCTGAGGTTCTAAAGCCGGTTGGACGTACTGTCAAATTCTCTAAAACGATGTTTATGATAGATAAATGTACATTCAATTGTCTGACAACAGCTCTGGTGGACATTCCTGCAGTCAGCATGCCAATTGCATGCTCCCTAAAAACTGGCGTTGTTTGACGAAACTGCACATTTTAGAGTGGCCTTTTATTGTCCCTGGCACAAGGTGCACCTGTGTAATGATTTATGCTGTTTAATCAGCTTCTTGATATGCCACACCTGTCAGGTGGATGGATTATCTAGGCAAAGGAGAAATGCTCACTAACAGGGATGTAAAGACATTTGTGCACCAAATTTGAGAGAAATAAGCTTTTTGTGCATATGGGAAATTTCTAGGATCTTTTATTTCAGCTCAAGAAACATGGGACCAACACTTTGCATGTTGTTTTATATTTTTGTTCAGTGTACACTACTGTTCAAAAGTTTGGGGTCACCTAGAAATGTCCTTGTTTTTGAAAGAAAAGCCCATTTTTTGTCCATTAAAATAACATCAAATTGATCAGAAATACAGTGTAGACATGGTTAATGTTGTAAATTACTATTGTAGCTGGAAACACACAGAACAGCGCAAACTGCCTCTAACCAGAATAGAAAGAGGAATGGGAGGCCCTGGTGCACAACTTCTAGGCAGAGTTGCAAAGAAAAAGCCATATCTCAGACTGGCCATTAAAAGAAGATTAAGACAGGCAAAAGAACACAGACACTGAACAGAGGAACTCTGCCTAGAAGGCCAGCATTCTGGAGTCGCCTCTTCACTGTTGATGTTGAGACTACTATTTAATGAAGCTGCCAGTTGAGGACTCATGAGGCATCTGTTTCTCAAACTAGACACTAATGTACTCTTGCTCAGTTGTGCACCGGGGCTTCCCACTCTTTCTATTCTGGTTAGAGCCAGTTTGCGCTGTTCTGTGAAGGGAGTAGTACACAGCGTTGTACGAGATCTTCAGTTTCTTGGCAATTTCTCACATGGAATCACCTTCATTTCTCAGATCAAGAATAGACTGACGAGTTTGTCTATTCTATAGAAAGTTATTTGTTTCTGGCCATTTTGAGCCTGTAATCGAACACACAAATGCTGATGCTCCAAATAAGCAACTAGTCTAAAGAAGGCCAGTTTTATTGCTTCTTTAATCACAATAGTTTTCAGCTGTGCTACATAATTGCAAAAGTGTTGTCTAATGATCAATTAGCTAATCCAAGTTTATCATTTTAAAAGGCTAACACAACGTGCCGTTGGAACACAGGAGTGATGGTTGCTTATAATGGGCCTCTGTACGCCTATGTAGATATTCCATTAAAAAAAATCTGCCGTTTCCAGCTACAATAGTCATTTACAACATTAACAATGTCTACACTGTATTTCTGATCAATTTGATGTTATTTTAAAAATGGACAAAAAAATGTGATTTTCTTTAAAAAAACAAGGACATTTCTAAGTGACCCCAAACTGAACGGTAGTGTATATTGAGTTATTATTACTGACAGTACACCTTTTATTGTGAAGCACTTAATTATTCCCAGAAGGCACCTGTGCGAGTCCAAAGGGAAAGAAAATAGCTTTTGATGTTGATGTGATTCCTACTTGGCTGTGTTATTGTGTTTGGAGAACTAATACAAGATAAAGTACTTTACCCGTTGTAACCGTGAGTTATTTATTCTAAGACCCACAAGTCATCCAGAGGAGATTGAATATAATAACCATAATCAAGAAATGAAGGTTACATTCATAGAGATAAATATAAAACAGAAATCGCCCAGGATCATAACATCCATTTCTATATTAAATAGAAACAACTGGATGGTTGTGCAGGTGGGTGTTTCACTTCGATGAGAAAAGTACACAGTGATAAAGACACAGTGGCATTTTAGGACAAGCTGTAATCCCCCCACGCGGTTACATGGATAGCGGATGGTGTGCTCTGCTCTCCCACTGAAACGCTCAAAGAGCGGTGTGGGTGCAGAGTTGGTAGCGGCGGCAGCAGTAGGTGGAAATTTCACAGTGTCAGCAGCGAGGCAGTAAAGTGGGTAAAATAAAAAGAGGGAGAGGCGAGAGAGAAAGAAAGGCAGGGAGCAGAATTTCAATTAGGTTTCCCTCTACTATCAAAGAAGCTCAGAACCTTTTCTTTTTTGGGAGCCAGAATAATTGATCAGTTCAGGCTTTTCTTGGAACTGTGAACATGTCCAGGGTTTTTTCTGGTTTTAAAAATGGCTTAGGTGGTGGGTGTGGAAGGGGCGTGGCAATGGGCGCTGTTGGTGTGGCTGAATTTTAAAGACCATTTTAGAAGCCCCCAACTTGGTGGGTTTTTGTGAAATATTTGCATTTTTAAACCACATTTCCTGTAATTCTCTGAATTTGTCCTTTAGAGCTAAGATTTTTTTCTTACAATTTAGATGACATTTCCTGCAATAAGAAATAAGGTTTTTCCTGACATGTTTAATACGGCCAGGGTTTCCAGTACTGGGACCATTGGTAGATAATTAACCTTTGGCTGGAAAAAAAGCATTGGCTTCTACTGTCACACCGGGGTCTCGTAAACACCGGCCATGTCCGATACTGGCAGATGCCCCCTTGATGCCAGAGGACCCAGTGTGGTGAAATAAAAGATAGTAATTTTTTTTGTGCAGATAGGTGTGCCAAACAGAACTGCATGGTAAATCCGGACACTGGTGGAATTCAAGATCGGCTCCCTGTCACTCGGGGGGGGGGGGGGTCGTTAAATGGTCAACAATGCTCGACAGTGGCAGGTGTTCTGCAAGAGAGAGTAGGTCGGAAATAATGAGGCAAAAAACAATCAGGTCCCAGTCTTCCAGCTAGAAATTGTGTCATACAACAATTGTCGTAAAATCAGTGGATGACTTTGGTTGTATTGATCATCTTAGTCTATCTAATATACAGGGAAACCAGCCCCAAATCATCCTGTATGATATGCTAGACACCTTTGATAATGGCCGGTATACAAAAGCTCTGACTGCAGTACGGAAGGACCAGAGTATCTTTTTTAAAAAGAACGTAACCAAATACCCAACCCAGCAGTTGCCATCTTGACACGACCGCATAATGACTGGCTATTAGCATTAGCAATTAAGGCTTACACTTAGCTAGCTACAGCCTTCAGGGTGAGTGCAGAAGTACAAACAAGGACAGATAAAGGCTATTGCACTTGGTATGAGCATTAGGTCTACCTTCATTTACATTACAACATTGCCAATATACAAGGCCAGGGGAGAGAACAGCCATAACTAAACTGCATTACACAGCCTATTATCTTACTTAAAGTAACTGTCCAGTGTTTCCAGATTTCTATGAAATATGACCTATAATTAATTACAATATGAGTGAAACAGTTTTCCTTCCAAAACGTTTTAATTGAGTATGTTAAAAAGCAGCTTTTCTGTGTTTGAATGGTGTGGAGGTGGAGGATGACATGTTCAATTAGGAAATAGTTTCAGAAATGTTTGCTGAGGTACAAGTTTGAGGTGGGTTTTTTAAGTGTTTTTTTCTCTCCAATGTATGCTTTGGCCACAAGCATGAGAATAGGATGAGTCAACATTATTTGTGTATGCATTAATAGAATATGAACGTTTAAAAGTGACATTTTCACTTGACAGTTTGTTTAAAGAAATGTATAGTTCCTTCCTTTCTTCTTTTGATCTTTGCACTTACAAAAGCTACCTATCTGTAGTAATACCAGTGATTATCTAGAGTTCACAGCAAAGTATAGGTCATATCTAACCTTTCTAGCAGTTTCTGAAAGCTAAGGGCAACAGTTGCCGTTTAACTCTCCTTTTTGGCCACTTATTAGAGATTGCCATTTTAACTGGGTACAGTTGGGGGTCCATGTGAGATTGCCATTTTAACTGGGTACAGTTTGCCATTTCAACTGGGGAAAGCTGGTGGAGGGTCTCTGTAGGAGCCAGGGAAAGTGCCGAGCTTGAGTCAAGCAGAGATATAAGTGTGCACTAAACTGAACCATTGTGGAGACGACGTGAGGAGGTGTAATGGCGGTGAATCATGTCCAGAACCCCGCTCAATAATATCTCCAAACTAATGAACAGGAACGCAGTAGGGAATGTACATAGGAGAGAAAGAGAAGACATGGGGGGAGAACAGAGGGAGGGGGCTTGGAATTACAGTCAGACTTGATATACTGCAGAGGTATGGCTACTTAATAAAGACATTTGTTATTCTTCAAACTCGACAGACCCCGAGTGATATACAGAGAGCTTCATGGTTAACTGTATGGTTATTTATGACTAACTCCTGCCAGGTGGAGCCTGGCGGAATAATAAAGGATAGGAAAATGAAACACTTCCATAAATCTAGGAGATAATAAGAGCGGTGGTGGGACACCTCTCGGCGACCTTTGACCCGCAATCCATGAACTTCAAGGTTTTTCATTTCGGAGATCCTGCTTGTCATTCAGGGAGAGGTGTGTGTTCTAAACAAGCTTGCAGGAAGAGACGAGAGAAAAAGGGAAAGCCTTGGATCTCAATCGTCATATTTTACACGCATATTACCTCAGAGGTTTCTTGCAGAAGCAAAGGGATTTTGGCTTTGTACATTTTTGAAGATTACACGCTTTAGAGGAGCGCTGGCTAGCCGGCTGTGTGGAACTTTTCAGAGCCAGAATGCGTGTGCTTGTGTCTACAGCAAATGTGTGTCTGTTTTAAGAGGGAAAGTGAATGAATGTGAGGCATAATAGTTTAAGTATTGATGCTGTGTTACTTTGCTTGAGATCTGTAGAAGGGTGAGAAACAAGAAGCTATTGCCTGAAGAGCACAGTGAGTGTCTTTGTGGGTGCAAACTGCTGTGGTTTGCTGGTTCAAATTCAGGGTAGGGCTTATTCACAATACATAGAGACAGCGATACAGTTGAGAAAAACATGGTCGGGGACTTACATGGCCGTAAATATTTCCTGAATTTCTACATGAAGAGGACGAGAGACGTACCTAACACGATTACATCTATCTACAGATGTAGGACTTACATTTGATTCCCTTTGCTACAGCAGGAAAATAATCCTGCAGCAAAATAAAATGTGGATTATTATGTGGATTATAATTAATGGACATTTATGTAGGGGTTGATGCATTTGTCGTAAGGGAAAATCAAGTCAAGTGATGAAGTGGAAATGACAACTTCAGAAGCCTTTTTAAACCTCAAATACAGTTCAAGTTTTCAATGGAAAGTTATCCTGCAACAGGGTGATCAAATTAAGATCCAACATCTGTAGGGCTTTCCACCCTTCTTTCTCTGTAAGAACCTTCTCCGTACCCTGGCCTATACCATCTGTCACAGTCAACCATCTTTGCCCCAGCATTTGGCATTCCCCTTTCACCCGTAGGTCCCTTTCTATTGGCTTTCTAATAGGGTTGCCATGGAAATGTACCTCCGTGTGAGGTAGCAGGCAGTTGATAGCAGCCGTGCTGCTCCCCTTCCATCTGAAAGGAACGTGGCTCCTTTTCCCCTCTTTTTTTGAGAATCGATGAAGCGAGAAGCAGATGCCTTTCCCCTGCTTCTCTCCCCCCTCCTCTCGCCTGCTTCTCTCCCCCCTCCTCTCGCCGTCCTCCATTCTCCTTACTAGCTCTCCTTATTCTTGCCTTCTTTGGAGAACTGCCAATTTCTTTTCTCCCTCTCCTTTTCCTGGCTTGCTCGGTCGCTTAGCTCCTGTCTTGTCAGCCTAAACAATATGGAGAGAGTGGGTGGGCTGCACATGAAGAGAAGTGTGGGAGTAAAAAGGGGAAAGGGGGGAAAAAATTGCTGTCAAAATGCTGTCATTTTCTTGTGGGCCAGGGCTTTCAAGTTTTAGGGTTGGTTGGGTGGTTTTGGCAGAGCTCAGCCGTGAGGGTGAGCGACAGGCACAACGGGGAGCCCGCCATAGCTTTTACCGCACCTAAGGCTTCTCTCAGACAGCCTCTCCCCCTCTCTCTGTCCATTTCGCTTTCACCATCTCGGAGTCCCTCTTTATCAGTCGTCTATTCTTTCTCTCCCTCCCCGTCTCCCCCCCTCTCTCTCTGTCTGGCTGACAACAGCGTACTCTTGATGAATGACACTAATATCTCATAAGCTTCTGAGCCAAATTAGATTCTCAAACTCTGCAATAACAACAAAATTAGGAAAAATGATTATTCTAACAGTCGACCACAGTTCCTGCATATCCATGTGTATTATGGAACTAGCTAGCTCCGTGCAACGCTCGGAATGACTCCCAAGTGGAGTCGGATTAAAGCAGCCGCCTGCCGCACAGGCGAGTTATCACATAAGATGAATGTATGGTGGGTTATGTGCTTATGAGCGAATAAACTCTGTTAGGACAAGGAGCATCAGATGCACACTGCCTCTTTGACACCTCAGAGACAAATGCTAAGGCACATACTGTACACATGTGTAAACAGACACTCAGAAGGAGCGCTGAGATCCCAGCCCGCGGGGAGCCTGTCACAGTAACACAGTGATAATTGGAAGCACCAAGTCTTGCTGGGAAAAACATTATTTTTTTCCCCCGAGCTCATTATGCGGCAGGTTTGTTTATTGTTTCGCTCCTTGGGTAAGGTGAGAAATCTGCTAACAGAATCATCGGAGTGCTCACGTCCAGAAATAAAGGAGATTTGCATACAGAGCCAATAGATATAGATGGGTATTGAATCAATTTAGCCTCCAAAATCCTCCTTACTTTCCCGTGTGCATACACACACACACAAGCTTTTTTATTTACACACACCATGCCCCTCATTGTGTGTGTGTGTGTGTAAATAAAAAAGGTGTTAAAAGGCTTTTGAGTTTGATCAATGAGCGGCCTGGGGCATGTTATGGTGGGGGAGGCCTTGGTGTGGAGGGCCAGGTGAGATGAGCAGCGAGGCCCTACCGACTGGCCTAATGATACGTGACATGGCAAAGTAAACAGTTGGAGCTCTGCCCTCCGACATCCTCATACTTCACATCCCTTAAACATCGCCACTTGCCTTCATTGACGGGAGAGTCCAAAAGAGCAGGCCTTTTGACATTTTAATACTATACGGCTCAAATCTCACAGAGAGGGGGGGGGGGGCAAGGTAAGGAGGGATGGAGCAATGGAGGGATAGATGGATGGACAGGGAAAAAGGAGAATGGGGGAGCAATAATGACATTGGTGGTGTATTATTTAGTGACTACTGACTGAATTGGCAACATTATCATCCTAAAAAATAAAATAAGGGTGATAGGAGAATGGGTAGGTAGTAAAACATGACATGAGAGAGAATGACAGTATATGACAATATAGAAAATCTTGAACATCAAATCTTGTTGTGCGTACATCCTTCAGTAACATTTGGCTCATACATTGTCGTCCCACATACTGCGGGGTGGATGAATGACGGTATTTTAGTGCTGTACGCACCACAGCTGTTGAGCTCACTCTCCCACTAGCTGTACTCTGGCTTTGAGATGATTATCAGTTAATCTGCACATTAACTTGGGTCTTCGCATTTTGTCAGCCCTCCCTCCTCCCTAATATCGACTTTGTTCTGCCCATTTCCAACTGGGCGTCAGGCTTGGATGAGCACGTCTCCCACTATCACACGGTCAGGTGCAAGGGGGGGTAGAGGGAGGAGGACAGACAGATTTGGGCTTTGGATCGATAAGAGACTGTCCCTTTCAAAGAGAGGTAGTTTGTGGCTGAGTATAATAGCAATGCCTGCATTGAGAGAGAGAGAGACCATTATGGGCTGAGCCAGGCACTAATGTTGACATTAATTACGTTGATAAGGCAGACACCACCATCACATAGATGCAGAGTGTGCGTGCGCGTGTGTTTTTTCTCTGCAGAACAGTTTTCCATTTTCCCCTATAACACACTACCAGCCTGCCTTTTCCCCAAACGTTCCCGCAAACGCTCCTTCAGACCGGGAAGAAGCCAGGGGCATTTTCTCAGAAAGATGGAGCTGCCGGAGATGTGTTCCCTTTCGACTCCAGAGTTACGCAAGTGTCTGAGTCAGAGCCAGGAAATGAACAGCTGTCACTTCCCTGCAGAGGGAGCCAGCATGGGGCCAAACATGTGTAATTAGAAACGTAATTAAGCCAAATATATTATTATTAATGTCTAAATACAGGGGGTAAACACATTAGATACACACACAAGACAGTCATACAGACACACGTAACACTGTACTACACAGAAATCAACACTCACGAGGCCGCAGGGCCAGACGGATTACTAGGACGTGTACTGCAAGCATGCTCTGACCAATTAGCAAGTGTCGTCACTGACATTTTCAACCTCTTCCTGTCCGAGTCTGTAATACCAACAGGTTAAGCAGACCACCATAGTGTTCTTGGGCACAGGCACTAAGGTCACCTGCCTAAATGACTACTGACCCGTAGCACTCACGTCTGTAGCTATGAATTGCTTTGAAAGGCTGGTCATGGCTCACATCAACACCATTATCCAAGAAACCCTAGACCCACTCCAATTTGCATACCGCCCAACAGATCCACAGATGATGTAATCTCTATTTCACCTATGTGAGAATGCTATTCATTGACTACAGCTCAGCATTCAACACCATAGTGCCCTCAAAGCTAAGGACCTTGGGACAAAACACCTCCCTCTGCAACTGGATCCTCGACTTCCTGACGGGCCATCCCCAGGTGGTGAGGATAGGTAACAACACATCCGCCACGCTGATCTTCAACACAGGGGCCCCTCAGGGGTGCGTGCTCAGCCCCCTCCTGTACTCCCTGTTCAATCATGACTGAACGGCCAGGCACGACTCCAACACCATCATTAAATTTGACAATGACACAACAGTGTTAGGCCTGATCACTGACAACAATGAGACAGCCTATAGGGAGGTGGTCAGAGACCTGGACGTGTGGTGCCAGGACAACAACAACAACCTCTCCCTCAATGTGATCAAGACAAAGGAGATGATTGTGGACTACAGGAAAAAGAGGGCCGAGCACGCCCCCATTCTCATCGACGATGCTCTAGTGGAACAGGTTGAGAGCTTCAAGTTCCTTGGTGTCCACATCACCAACAAACTAACGTGGTCCAAGCACACCAAGACAGTCGTGAAAAGGGCACGACAAAACCTATTCCCCTCAGGAGACTAAAACGATTTGGCATGGATCCGCAGATCTAAAAAAGGTTCTACAACTGCACCATCGAGAACATGCTGACTGGTTGCATCACTGCCTGAGAGGGCAACTGCTCGGCCTCCGACCGCAAGGCACTACAGAGGGTAGTGCGAACGGCCCAGTACATCACTGTGGCCAAGCTTCCTGCCATCCAGGACCTCTATACCAGGCGGTGTCTAAAAAGGCCCTAAAAATGGTCAAAGACTCCAGCCACCCTAGTCATAGACTGTTCTCTCTGCTACCGCACGGCAAGCGGTACCGGAGCGCCATGTCTAGGTCCAAGAGGCTTCTAAACAGCTTCTACCCCCAAGCCATAAGACTCCTGAACATCTAGTCAAATGGCTACCCAGACTATTTGCATTGCCCTCCCCCCTTCCCCCACCACTGCCACTCTCTGTTGTCATCTATGCATAGTCACTTTCATAACTCTACCTACATGTACATACTACCTCAACTAACCGGTGCCCCCACACATTGACTCTACCAGCACCCCCCTGTATATATTATTTTTTACTGCTGCTCTTTAATTACTTGTTACTTTTATCTCTTATTCTTATCCATATTTTTTTTAAACTGCACTGTAGGTTAGGGGCTCGCAAGTAAGCATTTCACTGTAAGGTCTACACCTGTTGTATTCGGCGCATTTGTCTAATAAAATTTTATTTGAAATGTGGACACACACACGGACGTACGTACGGACAGACACACACACACCATTACGTTACGTTCCTCAATCATTCCCTCTCTCTTTGTGGCCGGTGTGTATAAAGCTGCCTATTTATTTGACAGAAGCCAGAGATAAGTCAATCCCAGAGAAACCTATTTGCACACATGTGATAAGATCAACTAGCACAGGGACCTCTGGTGGTCCTGCCCAGTCTGTACCATGGCTCTCATAGCTGTTTTCATAGATTAATATCGGGGAACATCATGTGCGTTTGGGAAAGGGAGATACCTAGTCAGTTGCACAACTTACAACTGAATGCCTTCAACTGAAATGTGTCTTCCGCATTTAGTTTAAGAGTGTGTGTGTGCGTGCGTACATGAGTGTGTTGCCCAATACCGTGAAGGATTCCCATCAAGCGGCCTAGCACTTAGAAACGACTGCCTTGTTTTAGGGAACTCACTGCCTCTCTGCTCGCTCATCTGTGGCAATAGATGACATCCTGACTTCTCTGAAAAACTCATTCCATTCATTCAACACTGCTTATTCACCATTTCCATTCCCCTCATATTTCAGAGCATGTGAAGTTTAAAGTACAGTGTAGGGCCCCAGCTGCACTATGTGCCAACACATACCATCGTTGGGGAAAAAGTTGCTTGGCCCGGGGCATTGTCAGTGTTGTTCCTACAATACAGGGCATGTGTTGGGACATGAGGGAGTCAGTGCACGACCCTTACTTTAGAGATCCACAGTGAGGTTGTCTCCCCAGCAATTATACTGAATATGACCACAAACACATTTTCAAACGACTTCTGACCCCAGGTCTGTACAGGTTTGATATATCCCGTGGCCGTGCTGCGTGGTGCGCTTGTAGAGGTGTTGGAATATGGCCCCGGGAAGGAGAGTAGAGGTGGTGAGTCACCACTTCCTGAATGGCGGTCATACACACACACACATACACGCACAAAGGCTAGAATGGCATTAACAGAGGTGTCAAAGAGAATGTCAGCAGGACAAATGAGAAATTCACAGTTCCTTGACGTATTGCATTAGCCTTGTCTCAGAGCTCTACATAGCAAACTCCTATGGTCGTTGTCATGCCAACGCAATGACCATGGCAAGACAGCACAAACAGAACTGGGAAGACTTTCAGACTAGTACTGTACGGGGCAACTCTGTCAAAAGGGACTGCCGTGGCCAAAGACAACGATAATGCCATCTGACGATGGGAATGTGATGCAAGACACATGCAATGGTACACCTACTTCACACGGGTCTCCGAAAAGGTTGTCGCAACTCACAGTTCAGACCTCACTGAGGAAATAAACGCGGAATTCCTTTCACCCAGCATCCGAACCGTATCTCACACAACTATTGTAGGAGCCACTCGTTCTAGAGATGGGCTCCAACACCGTCAATAGCCGGACTTTCCCCGACAGCTGATAGCCCCCACAGTCTACCAACCCTTTGCTTATTTTTCATAATTCAGTCACCTTGGAAACCCCAGATGGCTGCGGCAGGCAGGTATAGTTTATCATGCCTTTCTATTCCACGGAAGATTCCAGATTCCCATTGTTGTTATCCATCAAAACAAGAGACGGCGTTACTAACAATTGTCAAGCCGAGGAAAATATAGCGAGGTGGCAAGACATTTTTCTCTCCTCTTAAAACAGTCAGTAAGTTATAAACATCCCCCCTATTGGAAAGCCTGAAGTGGGTACCTGTCAAGTGTGACAGCCCCTTTCTGTCTTCATTTACACACACACTGGCTGTGGATTAACAGGTAATTATTTTGTCCTTGGGCAGCATTGACTTAACTTCAGTACACTTCTCTGTGATGTTAGCAAACACACCAAGCCTATATGAACTCTTATGGGAATGATATAGCGCCTGTCCCTTTCACACACACACACCAGACGTAGTAACTGTGGCTGTATAACGTCACTGTGCACGATCATAACAGTTCTATGCTTTATAACAGGGTTATGTCATGTGACTTTAGTGCTAGGTTTCGTCAACAAGTGTAATGACCTGTCTAAGCAGACATTGTCTCACGGCAGTATACAGTCTACCTCAGGTACCCATTGACATAACTCTAATCAGAACTTCTCACTAAAAACACATCACTCCATAAACATTATTACCTTTACATTTATAAGAGCACGCATACCAATAAAATATCATTGTAAGCAACTCCCAATATAGCCTATAGCTACCAACGCCCTGGGGCAAAATGCCTTGCACACACAAACAAACAAAAAAATAGTTTTACACAAGTCTTCTTAAAATGATAGCAATACAAATTGACGCTATTAGATGAATCTGCATTATTGCTACCCGGGTTCCTTTTCTTAAGAGCAGCCCGGCAATTAAACACCTTTTAGTGGTGGCGGATTAAACTCAATGAAAGTCGTCTGAAAATAAATCATCAGGCATTTGATGTCGCTTAATGCACTAAATGCCAGTTAGCGCTGGCAAAATGAGCTGTTGGCTATTTATTTACGCACCGCCGCGATGGGGTACACCATCTGGTAGTAATGTGTTGGTCTGTTTTGTTCTCTTTTGTTGTGTGTCATTAGACACATGTGAACAGGATGCTATATGCCTTGTTGATAACACTATTCTGCCATTACTTTAGCAGCCTTGTTGATAACACTATTCTGCCATTACTTTAGCAGCCTTGTTGATAACACTATTCTGCCATTACTTTAGCAGCCTTGTTGATAACACTATTCTGCCATTACTTTAGCAGCCTTGTTGATAACACTATTCTGCCATTACTTTAGCAGCCTTGTTGATAACACTATTCTGCCATTACTTTAGCAGCCTTGTTGATAACACTATTCTGCCATTACTTTAGCAGCCTTGTTGATAACACTATTCTGCCATTACTTTAGCAGCCTTGTTGATAACACTATTCTGCCATTACTTTAGCAGCCTTGTTGATAACACTATTCTGCCATTACTTTAGCAGCCTTGTTGCTAAAGCAATTCAGTATAGACTATGCAGGTCTGTTTCAAATCAAACTTTTACAATTACAAAACAAGTTAGGTGGAAATAAAATATTACTTTTTAAAAATCAATCCAGGATTCTTTTGATGGGATTTTAGATATTTTCAGTAGTGCCAAATGCCAACTGCGTCTAGATTTGGCATACATACACACACACACACACACACTATACTGTGTATAATGGCGGTATGCAAGAAAACCCTCTTTCTCCTATTTTAATTAAAGGAACAATCATCTTTCTGTTCAATGGTCATTTCAATGAATGATATAGCTTATGAATGATATACCCATTGGTTTTACAATTCACCATCCCCATCCCTCAGCTTCCCGAACAAAGTGGCAGGGCTAGGATGTTGAAATTACAATGAACATCTATTGCCAGTAGTGGCCACCGTTTCAACGACAGGACAAACTAGTGCCATATTTCGTCACAGTAGCTGGCTTTATGAGAGGCGGGAGATTAAAAGGTGACTTACCTACAGCAAACCAGGGCCAAGGACAAGGCCAGCGAGGGTGTGACAACATCCAGCAGAAAGCACACAGAGAAACAACAAACAATTATAAAATATTACAATTGTGTGCATTGCTGCAGTGCAAATGATACTAGGGCTGGGAATTGCCAGCGACTTCAGGATACAATATGATCACGTTACTTAGGTGTCGATATGCATTGCGATTCTCATGATTCCATTCTGAACCATAATAAAGGCAACATGTAAAGCGTTGGTCGCATGTTTCATGAGCTGAAATAAAAGATCCCAGAAAGGTTCCACTCTCAAAAAGCTTATTTCTCTCAAATTTGGGGCAAAAAATGTGTCTTGACCTGACTGCAGTTCAGTGCCGTAACCGACTTCAATGGGCAAATGCTCACCTTTGATGGCCACTTGCACATTGTAAAACTGTGCTCTTCACAGATTAATCCCGGTTTAAACTGTACTGGGAAGATGCCAGACAGCATGTATGGCGTCATGTGGGCGAGCAGGTTACTGATGTCAATGTTGTGAACAGAGTGCAACATGGTGGCGGTGGGGTTATGGTATGGGTAGGCATAAGCTACAGACAACGAACACAATGGCAATTTGAATGCATAGAGATACCGTGACCAGATTCTGAGTCCCATTGTCGTGCCATTCATCAGCCGACATCCCCTCATGTTTCAGCATGATAAGTCACAACCTCATGTCCCAAGGATCTGTACACAATTCCTGGAAGCTGAAAATGGTTCACTTCTTCCATGGCCTGCAAACTCACCACACGTCACCCATTGCGCATGTTAGGGATGCTCTGGAATGGATCGAGGTGTACGACAGCGTGTTCCAGTTCCCACCAATATCCAGAAACTTCGCACAACCATTGAAGAGGAGTGGGACAACATTCCACTGGCCACAATCAACAGCCTGAAATGCTCTGTGAAGGAGATGTGTCGCGCTGCATGAGGCAAATGATGGTCATACCAGATACTGACTGGTTTTCTGATCCAACCCTTACCTTTTTTTGGTATTTGTGACCAACAGATGCATATCTGTATTCCCAGTCATGTGAAATCCATAGATTAGGGCCTAATGACGGATTTCCTTATATGAACTGTAATTCAGTAAAATCTTTGAAATTCTTGCATAATGCATTTACATTTTTGTTCAGTGTATATGTATTGTGATTTGAGACTGCGATTTGACAATCTAAACATATTGCTCTCTATACGTCTTCTGCAGATAGACAAAAGAGAGCATGAGAAAACGAGTTTTGATCAGTCAGGGAAATAAAAGTGCTGAAAACACATTGGCTAACTATTTTAAAATAAGATGGAGAACAAGCTGTACTGTAGGATCAAAAATATGAACGTTTTGGGGCAGGTACAGCCAACTAGCACGAGCTAACGCTACCTACAGTAGCAAAAATACACACACACACACACACACCAATATACTACCATCTAAAAATAATATTGCAATATGTTACTATCGATTTCCCCGCCCCCACAAATCAACAAAAGCTGCATGAACTTAAGGATTAAAATCATGAAGCAGCCTTGCTATAGATATTCATTTTCTTTCTTTCACTACCACTGATAAAAGAGGGAGAGTGAACTAGATAGAGAGAAAAGGCCTGGGTATTGCGGTCTCCTGTCAAGTGCAATCAAATCAGTGGTTGTGTAGGACAGGAAGCTAAGAGATGCTCTTTACAACCCAGTGGGAGAGAAGAGGCACAGACCTGTGTGAGTTCTGGAGGGAGAGGCCAGCACCTCAGAGAGACCAAGATGAGTGGATTACCAGTACACAATTACAGTGCGGCACTGTACACTGCACCAAACAAGAGGCCGGTCGTGACGTGTGTGTGTGTGTGTGTGTGTGTGCGTGTGTGTGTCAGAGAAGTGACAATCAGCCATGGGGTAATTAAGTGCTAGTTAATGGGGCTAATGATGAAACAGATGGTGCAGTCAGAGCTCCAAACGACCGTCACTCTCAAGACCTTGTGCTGGGGATTATGGGAAAAGACAGTCTTTTGATTGGTGGGCGTGCGGTATGAAAGCGGCCTGCTCCGACGAGGCTTTTAAAGACTCGCTAAAACAACCCAGAGATTTAGTCAGCTCTTCCAGTCCTTCAAAACCAGCCGAGGCAGATCCAGAGACAGAAGCCTGGGCATAAACATATCATGGCCGGACTGAACAACAAAACGCCCCTGTACACTGTACACCAATACTCTTACGACGACTGAAAAAAATCTTTACATTTGTTCCTTCAATTTCCAATCCCATTCAGCGTTCTCTTTTTTTCCCCTAAGGGATTGCAGCTGTGTTTCTAATCCTGAGTACCCGGTGGATTAAAAACATCTCGAACAACTCCTAATCTCCAAACATCTCAGAAACATCCAAATAACACCACCAAAATCGTGTTTGAACTTAAGCGATGTAATCAAGCTCAGACTACGTCATCTGCTGCTCCCACTGTAATCAAGCTATTGTCCTTCACTTGTCATCTACATGCTTATCCGTTTGTCATTTGCCCATTTTTATGGGTTTGTCATTTGCCCATTTTTATGGGCCTATCACCCTGCCTAGGGAAACACAGGCTGATAAGATCCTGAGAGCTGTTGTGGGGGAACATGATTTGATCTGAGAAACCCTCGAAGATTCTCCGACCCAAACTCGACATGCCACCTCAGCTAAAGAGAGTTAATGAGACGATGGTGAGGCGTGCTCTTTGAAATTCTCCAGAAATCCTCCCGCTCTCGCTGGATTTCCTCCCCAACCCTCCATCTCTTCTTCCCTCCATCTCCCCTGCTCAGTATGCTAATGGGCCTCATTTTTCAGTTTTACCTCCCTGTGAAGCTTTGACACAATTACCTTCCATAGCTTATGTTTAATTCAAATGTGTGTGTGTGTGTGTGTGTGAGTGAGAGAGTGCGACTGTTTGTGCATGTGAGGATTAAATCCCATCATGACACACAAAGATACATGTTTTTTTCCCCAACGTCTTGTGGCAGGATGCTACTGCACACTGTAAGCCAGTCAAGATGAGGTAGGGGGTAGAGAGCGAAGAGGGTTGGGGGGAGAAAGACACAGCAGGAGCACTGGGGCCCAACAAGCAGCCGGGCCCCCAGGATATGGAGGCTCCTTACTGAGGCAACGCCGGATGGGTTTATGGGAGAAGATGTGTACCTAATGAGAGAATGAATCTGACAAATCGCCCTGAAACTCCTAGGATGAATTCACTATAGGAATGGAAAAGAAAAAAAACTCTAAAACTAAAAACTAGAATACACACAGAAGTGCAAGAAAACCCCCTAGTCTCACGGAGGCATCCGTGAAAGATTGGATGACTCAACCACACAGCCCTGTATCGATCGAGATGGATGCCGGCGTTCATTTGCAGGGGAGTACTCTCCCAAATTGCAATAGCAATCCTATAAATGACCGTTTTGGCCTTTAACGACTCAATTATGTTGCAACGGTCTTGTGTTTTGATTTATGAGCATATCGAAGAGGAGAAAAGATCACCCCCCGAAAAAAAGATACAAGAAATATCACTATTCCTGGGGGAAGAGAGAGAGAGAGACAGACATACGGAGAATATAGTCTCTATCCTTTCTTTGCTTATTGTTGAGTCTCATGGGACGACTTCAGCGGGGGCCATATTAACATGCAAATCAAAGTGTTGTGATATTGAACAAGATGCAGTCGAGCGTGCACGGCAAAAATCCCCCGACGTGGCCCTATTCTCATGGTAAATCTGCAAAGCCCTGTAAACATAGACTTGAGGCGCGATAGGATAAGCCGTGAAAACGGCAGAATAAAGGAATGTTGTGGCAGGTTAAAGATCCCCTGCCCTCTGCATCGCCCCTCTTTAGGGGAAGAATGGGCCCAGCAGAATGGAAATACTGTTGAATGTAAGATGGCTGACTGTGGAGAGTTTTCCTCTGAGCTCATTCAGACTGTGGCCCTAACACAATCACCCATTTCCTGATTGGTTCTTATTCAAGGAAGTATAAAACCTTAGCAAAAGGCTATAACAGGACTTCATGTCCAACTCTCTGCACCAGATTTTATTTGGATAATGCTGTGCAAAGAAAGTCAGCTCTAGGATGTATTCGTCAACAAAGGAAATCGCAATCATCTCTAAATTGTTAGGTGTTAGTACCCTTCATTATGGAATGGCCTTGCAAATAAGAGAAAACACTAAAATCAATTGACAACCTAAAGTGCTTTTAAGTAGGCTATTTCCCCACAGCAGAAAGCGTTCCAAAAAGTAAATAGTTTCAGTAGGTTCAAATAAATGATTTTTTTAAAACACTGCTTCAAGGCACTCAGTCAGTCTCTTCCTTTGGGTATTATTAGGGAGCGATTTGTGTGTTTACTCGCTCTAAACAGCTTCAACATTTCTCTAACAGATCATTAGTGTAAAGTAGTGGGCCATAAACTTGGAAATGTATTATCAATTCCATACTAAAATCCTTTCCATCCTCAAGGATATTCGGAAGTGTCAATTTATTAAAAAGATTATAATAAATGATTCTGTCATAAGAAGGAGAGAGTGTGGGGATGCGTAAGAAAGTGCATTTGGATAGAAATGGGCTGAGACCTTGCGTAAGGTTCAAGACCTTTGTTCCAATATGCAGTGCACGCTGCAATGGAGACCTTGCACCATCTAGCCTACTTCTGCACACAGATACTACGTAGCAGCAGAGGATACAGGTGGAGAAAATCACTGAGGGGAGGCTTTACTCAAAACACATTTCCAAGAGAATTTGGAACTGTATCCATAAGGAATGATCACCTTGATACATCAAACATTCCCAGACAGAAGAGAGTACGCTTCCCATACCAGTATTAAAATAACAGCTGTGTGCTACTGTCGTACAGCCAGCTCACTTTTCTTAGAATGCCAATATGGAAAGAGGTTTTGGTCACAGGGGAATGTGCATGTCGGTCTCTTTCACTTACGGAGAAAATAATTACGGGGAAAGAGCGGGGCGTAATAGATCTAGTTCCATTCCGTTGCCACTCTGTTGGCTGTGTAGTCATTCCCGCTATCCGGGGAATGCCACCGTGCCTGTCTGGCGCAGTGGATGACAGCTGGGAATGAGGGTGGAGCAGCGGGTGGAGCAACCCTGCTGGGGCTGACCCTGCTCCCGTCATGTCAGTATGTCACCTCCGCTAATGGCAAAACGGCTTAGACTACTCCCACCTACCAGGCTAGTAAATCATCTTACAGAACCACTCACCATATAGAACAAGGTAATTTCAAGGAGGCCTAACTAACAACTGAAAATAAAAGCCCTAAAAAGCAGTTAATTTAAATGACTATGTGAAAGTTAAACTAATTGACTAATACTAGCCTACCAAATAACAGGCTTGGAACCTCTAACTCTAGCAATTTGACTAGTAAACTCATGGGTGCCTGGTATTGTGATGCAATAATTTCCATGGTAATGTAGAATGTTAATTGAAATTATGTTAACTGATGTGTGCTCATGCAATGGAATGTATTTCTTGTAATGTCAGTTGAGTTGAATCATTATCGGGCTTCGGGAATCAGTGAAATAAGGCCCCGCGGCCGGATTCACAAAACATTACTTACGAAAAAAACTTAAGCTGCTTTAGACAAAAAATAAGAAGTTCATAAGATAGTTCGTAAATGCAATTCCTCAATGTTCTTAGGAATTCGTAGTCTTCTTATGTGGCATTGACATTAGTGACACGCTTGAAACTAATAAATAAGCCTATGTGACAGGGATGATAGGATTTGGCCCACTATAATAAAGTGTTGATATTTACATTTTATTACATTTATTTTTTTGCTTTATGTCTTGAGAATAAAAATGTTGTAGTTGGCTCGCAAACCCTTTATACACACACAATTTTTTTAATTTTTCACACATTATAGCCAGACTAACGTTAGCTACTGCACATCAAAATCAAAAATAGATAACCAAGGAAAGTGCAATAAAAACTTCAGCAAACAAGAGCTTGAAGTGATGGTGGAGGAAATAGCAGCCAGGAAAAGGTTGCTGTTGGGGAGACTTGATAACTGCGGGGTCACGGCAGACACCAAAAAGAGAGGGTGGGCGAGAGTGGCCGAGTCTGTCTCTGCCGTCGGGGGTATGGCAAAGGACAGTGACGCCATAAAAAAAGAAGTGGTCCGACATCAAGTCGGCTGCTAAGAAGAAGGGAGCTGAGAGACCATTAATGTGGACCAACTAGAGGAGAAGGTGTCGTCCATGATAGGAGAGGTGGTGGTAGAGGTACTGCGCAATCGGTAATTTAGGTAGCTACCTTAGCTAGCCAACGCGTCCCGACATTATAGCCAACAACATAGCTAACGATGTTAACGTTAGCTAAGTTAGCCAAGTTCTTCTTAGCAAATTGACGAGCTAACGCTTGCTATTTAACACTTCTCAAATATTGTTAATTACTAGCTAGCTAGATAATGCATGTTTAATTTGTTTTCTTGCTCTATTTAAATATCCGGTAGCCAACTGTGTCTGTGGTGCAAGAAAATGTTAATGTTTCCAAAAGTATCCATTCGTCTCAAGACAAGGGTTTAGCAGTCTAACATGCTGACCAGACCGGACACGTCTCGTGCGCGAGTGTCGCAAAATACATTTAGAAATCCATGTTATTCAATTATTGCACCCACACTGCTTGCGCGCGCCAACGAGCGTCTGCGGCACCAAGGGCTAAAATAGATGTCGTTCCTATTTCTGACGCAGATCGCGCTGCAAGTCCTGCCTCTCCCATCTCCTCATTGGTTTATAGAAGCAGGTACCCACGTGCCATCTCCTCATTGGTTATACCCACGTGGGTGATAGAAAGACGAAAACTGTTTTGCCGGTAGTCGTGGTAATACAACGAAAGTTTAGATGCGATCACCATATAATTTAATGATGAAAAAGCCTGGAAGGAGGAGAGATGACTAGAGACGATTCGGTTGGCCATTTTATGTGTGGATTAATTGTCGGAGTAGAGATCCTTGTCCATTTCAGGTAAAATAACAACTCAATGTTTATATCCCAGGACAAATTAGCTAGCAACAGCAAGCTAGCTAAACAGGACAAATTAACGTTAGCTAGCAAGTGCAAGCTAACTAGCTAAAGTACCATACATGTTTAATGCTTTTCGACCTGTCCCCAAATTAATGTAATTGGTTCAGAGTTTGTTTTGATATTTTAACCTCCGTGTCGTGATCGCGTTTGGTGTGGGGGGGCAAAATAAATGTACGCACGATGGTGCACGCGCGCAACCGGTTTGGGCAAGGTGTTATAGTTAAGTACCTTTCCAAGAAGAAATCCTAAAGCATTATTTTCAAGAATCCCATTTCTTTTTCATTCCAACTTTTTTCTTAGGAAGAAACTGAGGAAAAACCTTAAAGTTATTGGAAATGTTCTTGAGGAATAGCAACTTTGCTTAACTTTCTTCTTAAGTCTATAGTTAAGGGAAAAAAATGGCAGTTAAGAAGAAATGTAGTCTTAAGAAGGTTTGGTGAATCTGGCCTCAGTTTCATAGTGGAGACCATTTCCCCATTTTTAATGCAATCTTAAAAATTACATTAAAAATAGGGTCTTCTAGTAACTCCCAAAACTGTCTATAGAATTTCATTGAATTCAGGGCCTCTAATTTCTTCAATTTACACAAGTGAATCGCAAACTGAGTGGAAATCATCCTCAATTACAGGGACATAATTCTGAATGTGGTAAATGTAGCTTTCACAACCATCTTCCTGAAATTGTGAGTTGTAAAGGTTTTCATAAAAGGAATTGACATATGTTGATATTGTAATGGGATCTTTGCCTAACACATCATTCATTTTGAGTGCAGTCTTTTGTAGTTTCTCTTTTCAAGTGCAAAAACGTAACTAGTGTTTCTTTCCCCCTCTTCAATCCATTTTGCTCTTGGTCTTTGCAAAGCTGTTCTAATTCTAGTTGTAAAGATGTAAATACAGACTTGAGATAGATTTTCTTTTCTTTAGAAAACTGTCAAGCTTTCTCACCAACTATTTTTCTTTAAGGTTATTTAAGTGCATCAGTTCTTTGGCACATTTAATGGCTACAACTCTGACTTTTATATTTTGAAAAATTCCCATCTACTTCCATGACCCAAGATTTGATGTTTCAATCATTTTGGTTGTCGAACTTTATCTCTAGATATTCGAAATAATGCAAATCTGCATGGCTTAACCATTTTTAACAAATAAATAAAAATTTCCCAACTGGCTGATGACATTACTATTTTTTTTAAGAGACAAAGACCAGGTCGCCCATGCCCTTAAAGCGATCACTGCATTCTCTACTTCATCAGGATTAAAACTGAATGTTTCTATGACTGATGATAAAGAAATATAAAATATTCCTGTAAAGGACTGTGTTAAATATTTAGGAATACATCTGTCAAAAAACACTTAGTCAAACAACATATGAATTTCTCTCCTAAAATTAAGAAAACCTGGAATATATTTAATAATTGGCTACAAAGGGATCTTTCTATACTTGGGAGAGTGCTTCTCTCCAAGGAAGAGGGACTGTCTCGCTTTGTGTACCCCTCATTATCTTTATTTGTAAATCCCTCTACTTGTAAAGAGATCAACAAGACCTTCATCTGGAAAAGTCAAACAAAAAAACTCAGTCCTCTCTAATAAAAGAACTGGAGGTCTGGAAGTGTTGGATTTTGTCGACATGAATAACACTTTCAAGAAGATGTTTGATCAATACTGAATCAATATGGTATTTCATTCCAAATAACGTGTTTAATAAGTTGGGAGGTCTTCAATTTTTACTGAAATTTAATTATATTCCTGAAAGATTACCTGCTAAATTGGCTAGGTTTCACCAACAAGCTTTAATGGCCTGGAAAAAGTGTTTTCTGCACAATTGTTCCCCACATAAAGCTAGTTTGTGGAATAATTCAGACATAACTGTAAGGAATAAGTCATTGTTCTACCCCAGCTGGCATGAGGAATATTGACTTTGTTATTGATGTTTTTGACAACAGGGGTAATATTCTCACATATGAACAACTTATAACATTGAATGAGTTTCCAATACCTTTCAGATAATTTATTTCTGTGATCAAAGCCATTCCCAGTGGTCTAACTACACTAACAAACTAATCTTAGCTTTGGTGATGATCGCAAAGCATATCCAGAACTCAGTTTGGAAGGCGTGGGCTTACTTGAGAAATCTTGTTGTAATAAATATATAAGACAAATTCTCCATTCACGGAACCAACTTACGCCTAGAGGAACATTTGGTTAAGGCCTTACAGATATTGTATACAAAACAAATTCAAGAAAGTGCGCTTTAAAATTCTACATATGATATTTCCATGTAATTCTACGTTGTCCAAATTTGTGGCTATTGATGATATGAGTTTTGAGAAAAAGGTGAGAATCTGACTCACTTGTCAGAATTTTGGGAAAACCTTGCAGAATACTTATTTACCATTATGAACACTACCCATGTTTTTGACATGAAGGATATGTTACTATTGAAATTGTGATTTAAAAAAAAATTCTTGTTGCCAAATACTTCATACAAAAAACGAATTCTAGAATTCTAAACCAAAATTATTATTTTTTGATTGAATTTAGTTAAGACATTATCCCTAGTGAATAACAACAAGAATAACATGTTCCTGAATCATAATAAAAAAATTTCAGAGTGAATACAGCTAGAAATGTTTATTCTTATTTGTATTCATATTTTTTGTACGTTTTAGTATTTTCTTGTTAATACCTTTGTTTTGTTAGACATGTTTGATGTAGCAATGTAAGTTGTTTTTTGTATTATGAATAAAAAACTATATATAAAAACAAAAAAAAACAGTTGAGTTGAATCAACAAATCACAGCACATATTTTACTTCCTGCTTTGCTCCTACTGGTACACTCGCCTAGGTCGAAAATATACAGGTTAAGACAACATCGTCATAAATCTAGGACCAGCACCGTGGCCAACTTTTATTTATTTATTTCACCTTTATTTAACCAGGTAGGAGAGTTGAGAACAAGTTCTCATTTACAACTGCGACCTGGCCAAGATAAAGCAAAGCAGTGCAACAAAAAACACAGAGTTACCTGTGGGATAAACAAAAGTACAGTCAATAACACTATAGAAAAATCTATATACAGTATGTGCAAATAGAGTAAGGAAGTAAGGCAATAAATAGGCCATAGTAGCGAAGTAATTACAATTTAGCATATTAACACTGGAGTGATATGTGCAGATGATGATGTGCAAGAAGAAATACTGGTGTGCAAAAGGGCAAAAAGTAAATAAAAACGAGGTGGGTAGTTGGATGGGCTATTTACAGATGTGCTGTGTACAGCTGCAGCAATTGGTAAGCTGCTCAGATAGCTGATGCTTAAAGTTAGTGAGGGAGATATGAGTCTCCAACTTCAGCAATTTTTGAAATTCGTTCCAGTCATTGGCAGCAGAGAACTGGAAGGAAAGGCGGCTAAAAGTGTGTTGGCTTTGGGGATGACCAGTGAGATATACCTGCTGGAGCGCGTGCTACGGGTGGGTGTTGTTATCGTGACCAGTGAGCTGAGATAAGGCGGAGCTTTACCTAGCAAAGACTTATAGGTGACCTGGAGCCAGTGGGTCTGGCGATGAATATGTAGCGAGGGCCAGCAGACGAGAGCATACAGGTCGCAGCGGTGGGTGGTATATGGGGCTTTGGTGACTAAACGGATGGCACTGTGATAGACTGCATCCAGTTTGCTGAGTAGAGTGTTGGAGGCTATTTTGTAAATGACATCGCCGAAGACGAGGCCAGTAGGATAGTTAGTTTTACGAGGGTATTTGGCAGTGTGAGTGAAGGAGGCGTTGTTGCGAAATAGGAAGCCGATTCTAGATTTAATTTTGGATTGGAGATGCTTAATATGAGTATGGAAGGAGAGTTTATAGTCTAGCCAGACACCTAGGTATTTGTAGTTGACCACATATTCTAAGTCCGAACCGTCGAGAGTAGTGATGCTAGTCTGGCGGACAGCGATCGGTTGAAGAGCATGCATTTAGTTTTACTAGCGTTTAAGAGCAATTGGAGGCCATGTCAGAGTGTTGCATGGCATTGAAACTCGTTTGGAGGTTTGTTAACTTCTTGACACACGGATACCTTTAGCGGGATCATTTTCGTAAACAACCGCTGAATTGCAGACAGCCAAATAAAAAAATTAAAAATATTTATAATCATGAAATCACAAGTGAAATATACCAAAACACAGCTTAGCTTGTTGTTAATCCACCTATCGTGTCAGATTTTGAAAATGTGCTTTACAGCGAAAGCAATCCAAGCGTTTGTGAGTTTATCAATCACTAGACAAAACAGTAAGAACAGCTAGCCGCAAATTAGCTTGGTAATCAGAAAAGCAATAAAATGAATCGCTTACCTTTGATGATCTTCGGATGTTTGCACTCACGAGACTCCCAGTTACACAATAAATTTTATTTTTGTTCGATAAAGATGATTTTTATAACCAAAAACCTCCATTTTGTTTGTGCGTTATGTTCAGAAAACCATAGGCTCGTGCCGGTCCTGAAGGGCAGACGAAAATTCTGAAAAGTATCCGTAATGTTCGTAGAAACATGTCAAACGTTTTTTATAATCAATCCTCAGGTTTTTAACATACATAATCGATAATATTTCAACCGGACGGTAAACTATTCAATACTACAGAGAAAGAAAATGTCGAGCTACAACTCTCGCGCGCAGGAACTAATCAAAGGACACCTGACGCGTTTTGATAAATCTCGCTCATTTTTCAAAATAAAAGCTTGAAACTATGTCTAAAGCCTGGTCACAGCCTGAGGAAGCCATTGGAACGGGAATCCGGTTGATACCCCTTTAAATGGAGGGGCAGGCAATGGAACAGGGATTTTTTCCAAAGAAAAGGCACTTCCGGGTTGGATTTCCTCAGGTTTTTGCCTGCAAAATCAGTTCTGTTATACTCACAGACAATATTTTGACAGTTTTGGAAACTTTAGAGTTTTCTATCCTAATCTGTCAATTATATGCATATTCTAGCATCTGGGCCTGAGAAACAGTACGTTTACCTTGGGAACGTTATTTTTCCAAACAAAAAAAATAGTGCCCCCTAGATGAAAGAGGTTAACACAGTGTCCAAATAAGGGCCAGATGTATACAGAATGGTCTCGTCTGCGTAGAGGTGGATCAAGCAATCACCCGCAGCAAGAGCGACATCATTGATATATACAGAGAATTCTCGGCTCGAGAATTGAACCCTGTGGTACCCCCATAGAGACTACCAGAGGTCCGGACAACAGGCCCTCTGATTTGACATACTGAACTCTATCTGAGAAGTAGTTGGTGAACCAGACGAGGCAGTCATTTGAGAAACCAAGGCTGTTGAGTCTGCCAATAAGAATATGGTGATTGACAGAGTTGAAAGCCTTGGCCAGGTTGATGAAGACGACTGCACAGTACTGTCTTTTATCAATGGCGATTATGATATCGTTTAGTACCTTGAGCGTGGCTGAGGTGCACCCGTGACCAGCTCGGAAACCGGATTGCACAGCGGAGAAGGTACGTGGGATTCGAAATGGTCAGTGATCTGTTTGTTAACTTGGCTTTCGAAGACTTTAGAAAGGCAGGGCAGGAGGGATATAGGTCTGTAACAGTTTGGGTCTAGAGTGTCACCCCCTTTGAAGAGGGGGATGACCGTGGCAGCTTTCTAATCTTTAGGAATCTCAGCCGATACAAAAGAGGGCTTGAACAGACTAGTAACAGGGGTTGCAACAATGGCAGCGGATCATTTTAGAGAAAGAGGGTCCAGATTTTCTAGCCTGTCTAGCCCGATTTGTACGGGTCCAGGTTTTGCAGCTCTTTCAGAACATCTGCTATCAGGATTTGGGTGAAGGAGAAGCTGGGGAGGCTTGGGCAAGTAGCTGCGGGGGGTGCAGAGCTGTTGGCCGGGGTTGGGGTAGCCAGGAGGAAAGCATGGCCAGCCGTAGAGAAATGCGTATTGAAATTCTCGGGTTATCGTGGATTTATCGGTGATGACAGTGTTTCCTAGCCTCAGTGCAGTGGGCAGCTGGGAGGAGGTGCTCTTATTCTCCATGGACTTTAGTGTCCCTGAACTTTTTGGAGTTAGAGCTACAGGATGCAAATTTCTGTTTGAAAAAGTTAGCCTTTGCTTTCCTATCTGACTGTGTGTATTGGTTCCTGACTTCCCTGAAAAGTTGTATATCGCGGGGGCTATTCGATGCTAGTGCAGTACGCCACAGGATGTTTTTGTGCTGGTCGAGGGCAGTCACGTCTGGAGTGAACCAAGGGCTATATCAGTGAGGTCAATATCCTTCCAGGATACCCGGGCCAGGTCAATTAGAAAGGCCTGCTCGCAGAAGTATTTTAGGGAGCGTTTGACAGTGATGAGGGGTGGTCGTTTGACCGCGGACCCATAATGGATGCAGGCAATGAGGCAGTGATCGCTGAGATCCTGAATGAAAACAGCAGAGGTGTATTTGGAGGGCAAGTTGGTCAGGATAATATCTATGAGGGTGCCCATGTTTACAGATTTAGGGTTGTTCCTGTTGGGTTCCTTGATGATTTGTGTGAGATTGAGGGCATCAAGCTTAGATTGTAGGACGGCCGGGGTGTTAAGCATATCCCAGTTTAGGTCACCTAACAGAACGAACTCTGAAGATAGATGGGGGGCAATCAATTCACATATGGTGTCCCAGCCGCCTCCTCCCCCCCTCTCTCATACATCTCCCAAGTAGAATCACCCAAGAGACAATCCCCAGTGGGGCTGTATTTCACTACAGGTGCTGATATGATTCAACAGTTGGTTACAGTGTGTTATTACGTGAGAAAAGGGTGAGCCTGACTGTCATGCTTCAGAGTGAATACCCTCAGAAGATAAAGTCTCTTTATTCCCCATGCACAGCTCATCCCTCGGGGACAGGGACAATTCTGGTTTAATTCCGCATGCCGATAATTAATATGCCAAAGGAGTACATTATTTTCATTCCAGTTCATACAGGGACAGGGAGAGTGATAGGAGATATCCAATCCAAAGAAGCATACATTGATTAGGAATGCTCCTTTAGAGAAGGAAAGAGGCCCGTATTGATATTGGGCATAGCTGCATGAGGGTTTGTGCCTGGCAATTGTTTGTGTAAGTCGATACAAATAGCACTCTGTATTTCTGGGGTGAGGTGAGTGTGGGGGTGATACTGTTGCTTGGACTCAAGCAACGGAGGCTGCTTGGACATACAGTACCAGTCAAAAGTTTGGACACAACTACTCATTCAAGGGTTTTTCTTTATTTTTACTATTTTCTATAATATAACAGTGAAGATATCAAAACTATGAAATAAAACATACGGAATCATGTAGTAACCAAAAAAGTGTTAAACAAATCTAAATATATTTTATATTCTTCAAAGTAGCCACCCTTTACCTTGATGACAACTTTGCACACTCTTGCCATTTTCTCAACCGGCTTCACCTGGAATGCTTTTCCAACAGTCTTGGAGTTCCCACATATGCTGAGAACTTGTTGGCTGCTTTTCCTTCACTCTGCGGTACAACTCATCCCAAACCATCTCAATTGGGTTGAGGTCAGGTGATTGTGGAGGCCAGGTCATCTGATGCAGCACTCCATCACTCTCCTTGGTCAAATAGTCCTTACACAGCCTGGAGGTGTATTGGGTCATTGTCCTGTTGAAAACCAGATGATTGTCCCACTAAAGTGCAAAAAAGATGTGATGGCGTATAGTTGCAGAATGCTGTGGTAGAAATGCTGTTTAAGTGTGCCATAAATTCTAAATCAATCACTGACAGTGTCACCAGCAAAGCAACCCCACACCATCACACCTCCTGCTTCACGGTGGGAACCACACATGCGGAGATCATCCGTTCACCTACTCTGCATCTCACAAAGACACAGCGGTTGGAACCAAAAATCTCAAATTTGGACTCATCAGACCAAAGTATAGATTTTCACCAGTCTAATGTCCATTGCTCGTGTTTCTTGGCCCAAGCAAGTCTCTTCTTCTTATTGGTGTGCTTTAGTAGTGGTTTTTATGCAGCAATTCAACCATGAAGTTGTCCTCTGAACAGTTGATGTTGAGATGTGTCTGTTACTTGAACTCTGAAGCATTTATTTGCGGGGCTGTTAACTCTAATAAACTTATCCTTTGCAGCAGAGGTTACTCAGGAAAGGAAGACCCAGTGGCGGTCCTCATGAGAGCCAGTTTCATCACAGCACTTGATGGTTTTTGCAACTGCACATGAAGAAACTTTCTAAGTTCTTGAAATGTTCTGGATTGATTGCCCTTCATGTCTTAAAGTAATGATGTGTTGTTTCTCTTTGCTTATTTGAGCTGTTCTTGCCATAATATGGACTTGGACTATCTTCTGTATACCCCCCCCCCCCCCCACACACACACACACACACACACACACACAACAGAAGTCATTGGCTCAAATGCATTAAGAAGGAAAGAAGTCCCACAAATTAACTTTAAACAATGCATACCTGTTAATTGAAATGCATTCCAGGTGACTACCTCATGAAGCTGGTTGAGAGAATGCCAAAAGTGTGCAAAGCTGTCAAGGTAAAGGGTGGCTATTTTGAAGAATCTCAAATATATTTTGATTTGATTAACACTTTCTTGGTTACTACATGTTTCCATGTGTTATTTCATAGTTTTGATGCCTTCACTATTATTCTACAATGTAGAAAATAGTAAAAATAAAAAACCCTGGAATGAGTAGGTGTGTCCAAACTTTTGATTGATACTGTATTTCAGGAGGCTTAAGGTGGTTGAAACATTTATGAACAATATACGCCTTGGGTGAGTTGCTAGACACCCCCGTTGACAAGTGCTTACTCGCAGATTGTGGTCAGGGAGTCGGATGGAGGAGAGTTAGGGTTGGTTATACTTCGGCAGGAGCGGCATGGAGCTTCAAAGGAAAGCCTGCAGCCTGTTGTCTCGTTTACAGAACGAGGTGCCACATTCCCCGGGGTTAGACAGCCCTTGCCGTTCCTGAACGGGGGACGGGGTAAAAGCGGGTATGCCAGGGCCAATCTGACAGGCTGTGACCGCCCCCCAATTAGAGTGACGGATAGCCCAGCTAATTAAATGACAGATTAGTGCTCAGGGGCCCCCTAGATTGAAAGGCTTTCACTCTGTAGACACACCCACCCTAATCAAAGGAACCCAAAATCACATCGCACCTCTGTCTAATCTGCCAGTGCCAACAATGCAACAGTGCCAAGTCGTTGGCACTGGCCCAAGATCTGACCTGTGGCCACTCGGAGCCTTTTGCCATGTAAACAGACAACCTACTGTATCAGCATCTGCCAACCAGGCATCACAGGCCTATGATGGCAGAAGTGGTCACATCACTGAGGCAAAACAACCAACCAGCCATGGAGAAACCAGGGAGTTTATGAAGTGGCTAAAACTTCTTCCAAGCTTCGTCTAAGAACACCTTGAGGGCATTCATCTCCACAAATTTTATTTATAGCCGCAAAACAGTGGTGGGAAGAAACGTTGGCAAAAACAACAAGGGCCCTTATGAGACTTCGCTTTGAACTGCCCGCTCAGACTCAGACAGACTGGGCTGTGTGAGCAAACGTTGTTTCAGCAGACACACGCTTATAGCCGGGTAGTAAACTCTCTCCAGAATCAATATTGGCCTCCCACGAGACAATTCCGCTGGCGCGAGATGAATCAGAAACCTATAAGCTCTAGGTGTTGTGCACTGATAACTTAAAAGGTCTGTACTGCAACAGAACAATTCAGCAACAATTAAAACCTGTGTAGGAACACAACTGCATTCAAGTCTGAGTCTAAGTTTAGACTGCGCCTTTGAGTTTTGTTAGTCATCGGCTTGGGCGATATACCGTTTATACCAAATACCGGTGTATTTCGAAATACCTACTAGAGGTCGACCGGTTATGATTTTTCAACACCGATACTGATTATTGGAGGACCAAAAAAAGCCGATACCGATTAATCGGACGATTTAAAAAATATATATATTTGTAATAATGACAATTACAACAATACTGAATGAACAATGAACACTTATTTTAACTTAATATAATACATCAATAAAATCAATTTCGTCTCAAATAAATAATGAAACATGTTCAATTTGGTTTAAATAATGCAAAAACAAAGTGTTGGAGAAGAAAATAAAAGTGCAATATGTGCCATGTAAAAAAGCTAACGTTTAACCTCTCTTGAGTAGGGGGCAGTATTTTCACCTCTGGATGAAAAGCGTGCCCAAAGTAAACTGCCTGTTACTCAGGCCCAGAAGCTAGGATACGCATATAATTGGTAGATTTGGATGGAAAACACGCTAAAGTTTCTGTTAAAATAATGTCTGTGACTATAACAGAACTGATATGGCAGGCGAAAACCTGAGAAAAATCCATCCAGGAAGTGAAATTATTTTCATGTGGCTGTTTTTCAACTCAATGCCTATAGAGAATCCAATGGGTTAGGAATCAGATTGCAGTTCCTATGGCTTCCACTAGATGTCAAGTCTTTAGACATGGTTTCAGGCTTGTATTTTGAAAAACGACGAGTAAACAGCCATTTTGGACAGAGGAACTTTGCAGACCTGATTCGGCGCGCCGTTTACCGGATGTTGGCCAGGTGGGACATACCCTAGAGACACTAAGTTCCTTGCTCAAAACATGAACATATGAAAGCTGGTGGTTCCTTTTAACATGAGTCTTCAATATTCCCAGGTAAGAAGTTTTAGGTTGTAGTTATTATAGGACTATTTCTCTCTATACCATTTGTATTTCATATACCATTGACTATTGGATGTTCTAATAGGTACTTTAGTATTGCCAGCCTAATCTCGGGAGTTGACAGGCTTGAAGACATAAACAGCGCAATGCTTAAAGCATTGCGAGGAGCTGTTGGCAAACGCAGGAAAGTGCTGTTTGAAAGAATGCTTACGAGCCTGATGCTGCCTACCACCGCTCAGTCAGACTGCGCTATCAAATCATAGACTTAATTATAATATAATAACACAGAAATACGAGCCTTACGTCGTTAATATGGTCAAATCCGGAAACTATCATTTCGAAAACAAAACGTTTATTCTTTCAGTGAAATACGGAACCGTTTTTGTATTTTATTTAACGGGTGGCATCCATAAGTCTAAATATTGCTGTTACATTGCTCAACCTTCAATGTTATGTCATAATTATGTAAAATTCTGGCAAATTAGTTCCCAACGAGCCAGGCGGCCCAAACTGTTGCATATACCCTAACTCTGCGTGCAATGAATGCAAGAGAAGTGACACAATTTGCCTAGATAATATTGCCTGCTAACATGAATATCATCAACCATGTGTAGTTAACTAGTGATTATGTTAAGATTGATTGTTTTTTTAAAGATAAGTTTAACGCTAGCTAGCACCTTACCTTGGCTTCTTGCTGCACCCGCATAACAGGTAGTCAGTCTGCCACGCCGTCTCCTCGTGGAGTGCAATGTATTCGGCCATAATCGGTGTCCAAAAATGCAGATAACCGATTGTTATGAAAACTTGAAATCGGCCCTAATTAATCGGTCGACCTCTAATGCCTACAGTATGATTTTCAATACCATTGGGGGCACCCTCGCATCGCAGGGGTTGCGTTCTACGCCACCGCTTATAACTACGAAATCTAAGATGTGTCAAATAAATTATATCCAGTTGCGGGTAAAAAAATAAATAGAAATAAATATACAGAATGTATATTTTGGTTTAGAAATAGCGTCCCTTGTGTGCACTTCTGGTAATACTGTATAACCCTGTATGAAAATCTGGATACCGCACAACTCACATTCAGTGCATGCTAATTGGCCTATCAATTTGATGCATAGTGATTATTATTTTATTTTTTAGAGGGTAGATCAGCTTTAGTAGTGCAGATAGATTTTAGCTTCCATCAATGTACTTGTCTGCATCATTTCCAATCCCCCATATATTGTTGTTTGTAAGTATATACAGTACCAGTCAGAAGTTTGGACACACATATTCATTCCAGGGTTTTTCTTTATTTGTACTATTTTCTACATTGTAGAATAATAGTGAAGACATCAAAACTATGAAATCACAAATATGGAATCATGTAGTAAGCAAAAAAGTCTTAAACAAATAAAAATATATTTTATATTTGAGATTCTTCAAAGTTGCCACCTTTTGCCTTAATGACAGCTTTGCACACTCTTGGCATTCTCTCAACAGGCTTCACCCCGAATGCTTTTCCAACAGCCAAGACAACACAGGAGTGGTTTCCGGACAAGTCTCAATGGCTTTCCGTGGCTCAGCCAGAGCCCAGACTTGAACCCGATCGAACATCTCTGGAGACCTGAAAATAGCTGTGCAGCAACGCTCCCCAACCAACCTGACAGAGCTTGAGAGGATCTGCAGAGAAGAATGGGAGAAACTCCCCAAATACAGGTGTGCCAAGCTTGTAGCGTCATACCCAAGAAGATTTGAGGCTGTAATCGCTGCCTAAGGTGCTTCAACAAAGTACTGCGTAAGGGTCTGAATACCTTTAAAATGTATTTTACAATATATTACACTCCATTTATTTTTGTTTTTCTTCTAACGTATTGTGTGCCTCTATGGTACAGTTTTTATTGCCATCTGTACTGTTAGTCCCTCTATTTCCTTTGTTAATATGAATTATTTTGACCTAAATTGCTTTTGCTTTAAAAGACGAGTATTGAATTGCATGGCCTCTAAAGGCACATTTAAAATGCATTCGGACACTGTATTAACAAGATTATTCTTCATTCTGATTCTAAATGCATAGAATTGAGAATGTTCTGTGAAAATTGAGTCACGAGTCCTAAAGTTCAATATCAGTCTTTTATTCTAATCTTAGGTCAGGGTTGCACAACGTCCTCCCTCAATGGATGCAGTGTCTTCTGGTGTTCTGTGGTATACCAAAACTCCTGTACTTCTGACTAAAATAAAATAGTTTGTTACGTTCGGTACTTCTGTCAAATGAGTCATGTGATTGAGGATCAAGTCTGTATCAGCGCAGCCCCATTATAGTGTGGATGCCGAGCCGTTGCCATACCAAGCGGTGATGCAACCTTTCATGATACTCTCGATGGTGCAGCTGTAGAACTTTTCGAAGATGTGAGGACCCATGTTAGCTCCCCACTCATGCTGCACAGCAGTTAACACACTTGAATAATGCAACATGGCATGTATAAATGTTGAAACTGGTCATTACTGTTAACAAAACAACGTCCGTACAGGCTAAAACACTTCACAATGCAAGATGATACCTGTAGCTTCCAGCTTTAAATTGTAGGCCAACTTTCCTTGCTAGCTTACAGTGGAATTCACTACCCTAGTACTCTGTGATTATATGCAAACCATAACACAAAATATTATGATTTCAATGCTGATTGTCACCAAAAACGTTATTAATTCACTTTGTCTCCCTCGCCACCAAAAACTATTTTTTGTCTCCTGTCTGGTTTCACTAGATTCCATAGCCACATTCTGCCTTAAAAATGACATCTTTACTTTCTTAGAGACACACACACTTTTATAAAAGAAGATGGGTTCTTCCATGCAAATGCTGTTGATCAGTACAATAAAATATGTTCTCCTAGCAGTTGTCAATAAAATAAGTCCTAAATGGAAAGGATTATTTGTCATCTGTAGCGCCATGAAATCAGCTAAAACGAGCTCAATAACTCAATGCATGCACACTCTCCTAGCGAATAATATGCATTCACCTGAATTGTGATTAGACCTAGGCTAGCTAGCTACATCTTGATTTACCCAGCTTATCAATATAGATGTACCTTTTCAAATAAATTATTACCATTTTGTATTTAGACTGTTTTTACCAAAGTCAAATTGATTGTATTTGTATAATTGATGCAGACCCTGGTTCGATCCTGGGCTGTATCACAACCGGCCTTAAATCTGGAGTTCCATAAGGAGGCGCACAATTGGCCCATCGTCGCCCGGGTTAAGTGAGGGTTTGGCCGGGGTAGGCCGTCATTGTAAAATAAGAATTTGTTTTTAACTGACTTGCCTAGTTAAAAAAAATCTTTAAAAAAATGTCAATAAAAATATTCAAATGTAATGACATTGAACTCAAAAGATGCCCAACGACTGAACTGAGCAGTAACTGAGTTTCTGTGGATCAGGTGCCATTCTGTGACTTTGGTTACCACTTTTGTTGTGGTATCGGTTTGGTATCATTTTGGAATCGAGTATCGGGACACTAAGCCTGGTACCGAAGTCAAAGTTCTGGTATGGTGACAACACGAATGTCTTTGGGTCTGTTTTCATCTCTCCCTGGCACATATTAAGCCCATACATTTCTAGGTCTAAACCAGTTAATCAAATAAACTACATTTGAAGATCACATTTTTGTAGATAGTATTAGCCTACTGTTGCCCCTTTAAGATCGGGAGTTATGTCTGGCATCCGTAACCGACCATTTAAAAAAAGATGGACAGAGAGAGAGAGTGAAAAGGACATGTTGAGCGAACGTGAAATGAAATTATACCTCCATAATCATTAGGAGACATCCAGCCTGCCATTTATCTTTTGTCCTGGACATGACACCCGCGTTTGTAACCTATGCTTTGTTTGGATTTCCCTAAACCTGGTACTTGTGCGTCTTTCTCATCAATTTTCCTGTTCAATTTAGCCACGATGGCCATCATTTTGATTTCTCCCTGTGTCCACCTTTGTCTGCGAAAGAACAAGTGTTTACTCGCTGTCTCGGGTCTGTATTGGCTCCATCTGTTAGTCAGCCTTTTGTTCTGTGGTAATATATTCACCTATTCATGTAATGTTTTCATGTAAGGCATGTTCAAGGCCATAGCCTTTTCTAGCACTATCCTTCTGCTACTCTCCTTCAGTGAAGCCAAAAAAACAGCTGACGTCTCAAGCACTCCTGCTTCACCTTTTATAATCGGAGAGGTCTCAAAGTGCGAAGGAATAAACAAATGAGTGCATGCAGAAAGATATTAGCCAAGACCCAGCGGAACCGTAGCGAAGAGCTAATCGCCATTATTGTAAATACGGGGCAGAGAAGCGCACTGCTCCGCTGAGATGAACCTCTGAGACGAAGAGGGCCTGAACTGAGCTCTGTAATAGCCGCTCCCCGATGACCCCTTCTCCTGTTCTCCTTTAACTCGCGAAGAGACATAAGCTAAACCTCACTAGCTAATAAGGGCCTTTACAAGCATAACCACCCTCCCCGGTAGCCTCAGCCTACCAATCTCGCTATCATTCCTCAGCGCCTTCTGCCTGACTTGGCCACTACACTAAAAGACAAGGTTTACCGTCAAGGCCATATGCACCTTGAATAATTTTGCTTAAACAGAATTGGTGCATAATAATTCTGCCGTGAATCACTGATGGAGGAATCAAAGCACTATGGGATGGATGAATCAAAGCACTATGGGATGGATGAATCAAAGCACTATGGGATGGATGAATCAAAGCACTATGGGATGGAGGAATCAAAGCACTATGGGATGGATGAATCAAAGCACTATGGGATGGATGAATCAAAGCACTATGGGATGGAGGAATCAAAGCACTATGGGATGGAGGAATCAAAGCACTATGGGATGGAGGAATCAAAGCACTTTGGGATGGAGGAATCAAAGCACTTTGGGATGGAGGAATCAAAGCACTTTGGGATGGAGGAATCAAAGCACTTTGGGATGGATGAATCAAAGCACTATGGGATGGATGAATCAAAGAACTATGGGATGGATGAATCAAAGCACTATGGGATGGAGGAATCAAAGCACTATGGGATGGAGGAATCAAAGCACTATGGGATGGAGGAATCAAAGCACTTTGGGATGGATGAATCAAAGCACTATGGGATGGATGAATCAAAGCACTATGGGATGGATGAATCAAAGCACTATGGGATGGAGGAATCAAAGCACTATGGGATGGAGGAATCAAAGCACTTTGGGATGGAGGAATCAAAGCACTATGGGATGGAGGAATCAAAGCACTTTGGGATGGATGAATCAAAGCACTATGGGATGGAGGAATCAAAGCACTATGGGATGGAGGAATCAAAGCACTATGGGATGGAGGAATCAAAGCACTATGGGATGGAGGAATCAAAGCACTATGGGATGGAGGAATCAAAGCACTATGGGATGGAGGAATCAAAGCACTATGGGATGGAGGAATCAAAGCACTATGGGATGGAGGAATCAAAGCACTTTGGGATGGAGGAATCAAAGCACTTTGGGATGGAGGAATCAAAGCACTATGGGATGGAGGAATCAAAGCACTATGGGATGGAGGAATCAAAGCATTATGGGATGGAGGAATCAAAGCACTATGGGATGGAGGAATCAAAGCACTTTGGGATGGAGGAATCAAAGCACTATGGGATGGAGGAATCAAAGCACTATGGGATGGAGGAATCAAAGCACTATGGGATGGATCCCCGTTGGATGCAGGTGGATCTTGGTGACCGACCAATTCCAAGAGACGCAACTGCCCACAAAAAAACACAAAATGCTTGTAAAAAACATGCTTAGGCAGGTGCAGGCTGGGAACTGTGCCAAACGCTTGCACCTGCAAGGAGGGGTTATTAGATTATGGGGCATGCCGATATCTGTGAACTGTATTCACATTCCCTCTCGTCATAGCCTTCTTGCCAACCCCCACGCACACATAAGAGAGAGTCTGATTCAGACAAGTTTCGCTTTCATAAGACTGTAGAGACAGAGCATTGTCCTGCAAGATGGCGCGGCTCCTTTTATCATTGATTTCGGCAGACTAACGCGGAAGCTTACGCAGTGGGTTTAGTTGATAACGGCTCACAGTACAAGGTAAAAAGTAGAACACAAATCACAGTGTGATCCTAGCTGGTGTCTGTCTGCTACGCTGGGGAAGCACCGAAGAGCACAACAATATCACAGCTGGTTTGAACCGGGAACAAAGAAGTCAATTTCAGGACACCAGACCAAACAAAATGGAATGAAAAAGAAATTACAAATCAGTTCCATCCAGGTGTTCTCCAGTCCATCGAGAGAAAAGGGGGTCAGGAAGTAATCTTTTCAAACTGGTTGTAAACAACAGAAATGTTGCTGGCCTCCATTCCCGGTTATAGGGCATTTTCTCTTATCTAGGCTACAAAGTGGGAGAAGGAGCTGACTAGTTTGAAATTAGGGGGATTCCTTCCAACTCGGTTCATCATTTTTTCATCCCCTGAAACCGCTGAATATTTCATCCATTCTGGAGGTGCTGGGGACATGTATTATGCACAGACGGCTCTTACTCAAAGAGTTCTTGCTCTGCTCTCACATTATGTCTCAAGACATGCCCACAAGGGAGTGATGGGACCGTGGGATGAACAAAAGAGTGGGTGGGATTGTGGGGCGGGGGGTCTCTTCTAAGGTTTGGGGGATGTGTCGACTGACTAAGCATGTCTAAAGAATAAGTGCTTAATACATGCTAGACCCTATATTGAAAGTTGGCTTTTCTTCTCATCTCAAGATATCTTTGTTTAAATTTAGACCCATCTCTGTTTTAAAGGGCAGGGTGTCAAGTTGGAAACAGGGTCTGTAGCTTCTCTTACCTCTCATCAACACTCCTACACACTGACTCATCCTGTGGAGTGATGCATGATGGTCATTAAACGGTGGCAAAAGGTTCTCTCTTTATCTCAATTTACATAAAGCAGAGAGGGGCATTGGATTTTCCATGCAATACATACACCTTTGTATGAAGTTAAGCATCTATAACACCCAGGTCTGATCACCCACCTTTCATGGGCTGAGCAGTGAGCTTAGAGATGTGTCACTCGACAATAGAGCTGGGACGATAAACCGAACATGACCGACACGACCATACCGATCACTAACAGCGGGAATTTCGCTGATATCCTTCATTATGATAAGTAGCCTATACTAGAGAAATGTGAAGTTTAAAATGAAATAAGTTTGCTAATATAGGTGATTGTTAATGTGACAATTAATAGCTACAATCATCAAACTAGTAGTAGTATTTTCAAAGATCACACATAAAAACATGTGATGCACATTAAACTTATCATACCATTTATCGTTGTCCCATCAATTCAGGCAATTTATTGCAATATTGATTTTTGTCCGTATAGCCAAGCTCTACCTGACACTGCAAAAAACTGACTTGCAAAACGTACCACCATAATTCTGTTTGTATGGCGATAGCTGGTGTTGCTTTCCACTGTCAGGACCCATCCTCCTAATCATAACGCATAAGAATCTGTGGGAAGGTCACTGCTGAGAGAATTCTCACACAAATGTACAGGCGAAACACAAGCGCTCAGAGCCAGCTAGGTTCCGGCCACAGTGACGCGTCACAACACAAATGCCAGAGGGTCGCAAACTTCCTCCGGGGGTCACTGAAAGGGCACAACCTTTCAACACGTCTCTGTAAACAAAACCCTTGAGTCAAAGCTGGGAGCTAAAGGAAAACTCAGAAGTAAAAACAAAACACCAAGGAGAGACAACACAAAACGCACAATACTCACACATAAACCCCTTAATCTTATCAAATTTGGTTTTTGCTTTCCCCCCCACATTTCCTCTATATTGAACAATTCATTCAATTTCATTGGCTCATGACAAGAGTCTAGGCCTAATCTCACATATGGAAAAGGGTGGTTTTCCAATAGATACATACTCTTTATGACATGTTAAACAGCTTAAAAGGCATCAGCAGTCCAGAGAGATTGGAGAAAGGTGAATTTACCATACAGCATGTTACCACAGTGGTCACGACATCTATTCCTTATGATATCTGGGAGCAGCAATGGTTGTCCATAATGCATGTTCCCAATGCTAGAACAGCCATAGGGTCAGTGGCATGAATCTCTCACTGGCAAAAATAAGCATGTCAGAAAAGAAACATGGTATAGGCCAACTATTGCTTGACACCACTGAGGTACGGGCCAAGAGGCACGGGCCAAGAGGCAGAGTTACACTATATATAAAAAAAGTATGGGGACACCCCTTCAAATTAGTGGATTCAGCTATTGCAGCCACACCCGTTGCTGACAGGTGTATAAAATCGAGCACACAGCCATGCAATCTCCATAGACAAACAATGGCAGTAGAATGGCCTTACTGAAGAGTGTTCTAGACTGTTATAGCAACAAAGGGGGACCAACTCCATATTAATGCCCATGATATTGGAATGAGATGTTAGAGATATGACGAGCAGGTGTCCACATACTTTTGGTCATGTAGTGTATTTCTTATCAGCACACCAAATATCTATTAAACACATGAAAGCGACACTTGAGTCTCAAATTCAAAAAATTACTTTCCCATCCACTTCTTGACATTTCATCCCTTTCAACTGCTTTGATACATTTAACAGTGAGGTAACTTTTTATGAGAGAAGACACACTGATGGGTGATTAACCTTTAAACGTGTTTTCCCCGATAAGACAACGTGGCAGGGTTTTGAGATCCATTCCTTCATGCACAACTTCGATAAATAGTTGACCTTATTTAGCTTATATTTTTTAACCAAGAGTTAAAAAAGGATGTTATCCTGAAATATAGAATATCCATTTAGAAATACCTGGCCAAGAAGGCAACTCAAAAACCTCAGAGAGATGCTAGGATAAGTATAAAAGAGGACACTGACTGGAAGATATGAAGAATAGCTTGGCTTTGCCAATATGCTTTCATCTTTGTCACGAAAACAAATTGAAAAGTAAAATTGAGCAATGCTGTTGTCATCCTGCTTCTACATCTTTGTGCTTATTCCCTGTCCACTTCACCACTTCCTCAGCCTACACTTTCTTCTCCTGTTGTCAGCCCTGGTATCTTTCTGACTGTGTTTCCTTCCCTCCACACAAGTCATTTGTCTTCCTCCAGTGTCCCCTTCTCCACATCAAAGAGCACCAGTTCATTCAAGGCCTCGGTGGTGCTTGCTGTCACATGTCCGCCTTATTTGGGGCCCATATGGTCAAAAGGCAGTGCCACCGAAGTGGAATGGGACACTGTTCCCCGTGGGGCATTCCTATTGGCATCCACATGAGAAAATGTTTCAAACACTGTGTTTCAATCAAATTGACACATCCACACCGAACTGATGTTTCATGAAATGAGGGACAAAGGACAAGAAAGAGACAGTGATGTGGAAGTACTAGAAAAAAAGACTTGTTCTCTCTTACCTTGACCCGAGGTAGTAGGTGTTACACCGCAAGGCAGGAAGCAGCCAGCGAGCAAACCAAATAGGAGAGGAAGTCAGAAAATAAAAAAAGGGTTAGTGTCAGAGAATATGAATACAGTCACCAAAAGATGTTTATGCTTCATCAAAACATGTATTTTGAAGCCAGGGTTGCGCCAACGGATTAACTACAGAATCTTTAAAAAAAGGAATTTCTGGGTGTGTGCGAAAGTTCATTTAAAAGAGTGAAACAATGGCGCATTAAAGATTTAGGAGGTGCCAGACCACATTAAGCGATACTATTATTAGGATGTGTACAATACATCTCATTCCCATGTTCATCTGTATTCACTCTGTACAATTCTAAGGGATTCTGAGAGAAAGGAGTCTATGCAATATGCATGGCTCGCTGTAACACAGGGCAAGCGGAGTGGTATTCTCCTGTTCTCCCGAGTGCGAGAGAGACCTTTGTCAGCGGCCCTTTGTCAGCTGCCGGTAAGAGCTGCTGTTCTGACCAGAAGGAGAGCAACATGGGGAAGGAAAAGCTGCCGTTGTAGAGAAATGGATCACATATTTTCCTGCCAAATGCACGTTTTTATTATTTTCTACCTTCCTGGCAGGAAGTGTTCACAAACGACGTCATGTTTTGGTTAGTGTTGAAAGAGGCTGCAAATCAAGCTGCACTACCGCATGTTGTAATTGGACAGAGGGGAACTGACACTGTTGGGGGCAGGGGAGAAAGGGATCAGTGAAATAGCTTATTTGAGAAATAAGCTCAGTGCAGCTTTTTTGTGTGCTAATGGCAGCTTGAACTGCATTTCAAAAAGGATTTCATTCATAATCCATCCGTTTCCTGTTGACTAATTCCAGACCAGGTAGCAAGAGAGGGGGGAATGATGCTGGATGTTGGAGAAGTTGAAGGATGGATAGCCTATATTAGCCTCAATCTTTACCTTTTATGTGTGCCAGTGAACCCCCATTGGAGCAGCCTGTGTGCAGTACAGTATATCATCGCTTTATAGGGCCCCTAAATGCCACACAATATGCTGTGGGGGACAGATTAGTAGTGTTTACAATGTGCAAAGGGGATCTCACCGAGGGATAATCTTAACCACCAGGGACTGACAATCCACAGAAGCCCTCCTGAACTCAGTGGGTATCTCTTTGTGAATCCACACCCAGAGTGGGATATCCACCCCGTCATTTGATCTAACAAATGAGCCACAATCATAATCACCATCATCATTATAGTAATATAAAACACTGTCAGTACCACAGCTGTTGTTGGCATTAACTGTCAGGAGTGGATGCACCAAACCTTGTCTTAACGATGCTAGGCACTGCTGACAATGCTATCTGACAGGACTCTATTTGGTCTCATGGTTGATTGCATCATCACTCCCTTTGGTACCCCACAACCACTATGATTCCTCCACTATTACAAGTTAGAGGACCAGTGGATGGGTACTTTGATCTCAAGGTCTTGCGACATGAATGACGACTGGGCACTTGACCCCTTTCTGACCCCCTTTGGCTGAGTATAAAACAGGGTGATGGGGACCAGTGGGGGTCAGGCTCATGCAATGACACCCCCCTCCCCAAGAGCCAAGACACCAACCATCAATCAAGATTATTACCATAATGGTCTTTTAGCTAGATTGTCCCATCCGGATTGGATTTGGGAGAATATGGACATAGTACTATGAACTGATTCAACAAGGCTACTGGTTTTAAATCAATATTCGAAGAGAGTGGTCATATACGATAAACATCAGAGGAAGGAAAAGAGCGATAAATCCCAGGCATCCTGGGACCGTGCTGGGACCGTGCTAGGCCCCCTGCCTTGTCTACTGGACAGTACCTCACCACCAAGGTCTTGATAAATGGCAGCGTTTGACACGAGATGCCTCCCCCTCCGGAGCGGTAATCTAATCACACCAATAAAGGAGCGCCCCTCGGAAACGTGTTCCCATGCTGACCTTTGACCATTCTCCTTCCGTTGTCTGGTGGCAACCACTCAGGCAACCATGCTAAATGAACTGTGACCTTCTGGATTGTGTGTGTGTGGGGGGGGCTACAGAAAGGGTCTGGCTTGATGAGTCAGTTCAGACTGTACAGAACCCAAAACAAGGCTTATCCAAGACAAATAACAGCCTAACTAAATGGTAACCTGAACGGCGTAGCTACGCTAACCAGGCTTTCAGCCTTCTTTGAAACAATGAGGGAGGGCATAGTGTGTCTTGTGTAGGTAAACTCTTTAATTTGTCACTCCATGAGCTCTCTACCATAACTATCCCATGCACCGCAAACCTCAAACAGATGCTGGCCGAAAGAACTGCAGCACAGACTTTCTGCCTTTTGGCAGAGACTCAACCACCAGGCGTATGATTACGAAACTTGAAGAAAAACCAGAGCAAGAGTTCAGCTGTCATCCCTATGAGATAAAGTCGTACAAGTGCCCCTCTTAGCTTATTGCGGAAACAGTCACAGTGTAAGATAGCTCTATTGACTAGACAGTGGCAACGAGGCAGATATCCTCTGCACGCCAGTGTGTAAGACTTGGTGATATGTACATCACAGACAGTGAGTGATAATGTCTGCTATACGTCGGATGCCTAGACGTCAACCATACACCCGACATACAGTGCATTTGGAAAGTATTCAGACCCATGACTTTTTCCACATTTTGTTACCGCGTTATTCTAAAATGGATTAAATCGTTTCCCCCCCTCATCAATCTGAATACAATACCCCATAATGACAAAGCAAAAACAGATTACATTTTTTTTGCAAATGTATTAAAATTAGACAATTCAATAGTACGTTTGCATAAGTATTTAGACCCTTTACTCAGTACTTTGTAATCACTGCCGAAAGTGCTTTAACAGTCTCGAGACTTCTTGGGTATGGTGCCTCAAGCTTTACACACCTGTATTGGGGGAGTTTCTCCCATTCTTCTCTGCAGATCCTCTCAAGCTCTGTCAGGTTGGATGGGGAGAGTCACTGCACAGCTATTTTCTGGTCTCTCCAGAAATGTTAGATCTGGTTCAAGTCTGGGCTCTGGCTGGGCCACATAAGGCCATTGAGACTTGTCCCGAAGCACACCTGCGTTGTCTTGGCTGTGTGCTTAGGGTCATTGTCCTGTTGGAAGGTGAACCTTCACTCCAGTCTGATGTTCTGAGCGCTCTGGAGCAGGTTTTCATCAAGGATCTCTTTACTTTGCTCCGTTCATCTTTCCCTCGATCCTGACTAGTCTCCCAGTCCCTGTCGCTAAAAAACATCCCCACCGCATGATGCCGCAACCACCATGCTTCCCCGTAGGGATGGTGCCAGGTTTCCTCCAGACGTGACGCTTGGAATTCATTCCAAAGAGTTCAATCTTAGCTCCATCCGACCAGAGAATCTTGTTTCTCATGGTCTGAGAGTTCTTTAGGTGTCTTTTGACAAACTCTAAGCAGGCTGTCATGTGCTTTTTACCGAGGAGAGGCTTCCGTCTGGCCACTCTACCATAAAGACCTGATTGCTGCAGAGATGGTTGTCCTTCTGGAAGGTTCTCCCTTCTCCACAGAGGAACTCTGGAGCTCTGTCAGAGTGACCATCGGGTTCTCAGTCACTTCCCTGAACAAGGCCCTTCTCCCCTAATTGCTCAGTTTGGCCAGGCAGCCAGCTCTAGGAAGAGTCTTGGTGGTTCCAAACTTCTTCCATTTAAGAATGATGGAGGCCACTGTGTTCGTCGGGACAATTAATGCTGCAGAAATGTTTTGGTACCCTTCCCCGGATCTGTGCCTTGACACAATCCTGTCTCTGAGCTCTACGGACAATTCCTTCAACATCATGGCTTGGTTTCTGCTTTGACATGCAATATCAACTGGGGGACCTTATATAGACAGGTGTGGGCCTTTCCAAATCATGTCAAACAAAAGGAATTTACCACCGGTGGACTCCAATCAAGTTGTAGAAACACCAAGAATGATCCACGGAAACAGGATGCACCTGAGCTCATTTCCAAGTCTCTTAGCAACGGGTCTGAATACTTATGTAAATAAGTTTTGTTTTTAGTTTGAACAAAATTTGCTAAAATTTCAAAAAACCTGTTTACGCTTTGTCATTATGGGGTATTGTGTGTAGATTGATGAGGGGGAAAAATATTTAAACCATTATAGAATAAGGCTGTAACATAGCAAAATGTGGAAAAGGGGAAGAGGTTGAATACTTTCCGAATGTACTGTATATGCTAAGGTACCAGAACATTTTACTACTTAGCATGGAGAAGAAGCTTTGGCATGTTAAAATGTGATCTTGCAGCAAAATAGAAAAGTCTGAGCTGTAGAATAACAAGTGTCGGTCTGTTGTGTCTCACAGACCAGCCAAGCAGTTTCTCTGAGCTGTAATTACATTGCTTTTTTACACAGGGTCAAATTAGATCAGTGAATTCAATCATTGTCCTCATTCTTTCCCAAATGTTCTACTGGAATTTTTCCAAGTGCCATGTTACTTTAGGGATGATAAAGGTTAAGTGCAGCTGAAAGTTATGTTATGTCAATTGTTCCCATTGACTATATTTAAATCATAAACTCGGTCTTCTCTGAAAACGTATGATTAGGAAAACACAATATTCAATTGAGCCAGAACAATTTTTACAATAAAAACCTGGAAGAAGGCAGAGTGATGCCGAAACGTTGGTGGTTTACCCAATAAATTACTGGGAGTTATGAGTGTGCGACTATTTATTTTTATAGCTTACAGTTTATTCACCGTTAGTCAGCACCTCTACACTAAATATTTTTCTCTGGGTGTGCGGCAGCTCATGCTTTTTATTACAATAAAAAAACTCTAACAAAAAAAGGGACTTTTTTGGTTTCAGATGGGAGGCTATCATTAACCAACGAGAGGATTAAACACTCTTCATAGAGTTACTGATTACCCCAAACAGTGACCCTACTCCCTTTTCAAACAGTGTGGTCTCACCTCGTAGACCACGGACAATCATCATTGACCAAACAAGAACACACAGTATATCATTAAGTACTCCAAAAAAATAACAATCTGACACCATACGGAGAAAGAAAAAAAATCAACAATCGTAAGATTGATTTCTAATAGCCCTCGTGTTCCACTTAATATATATTTTTTAATGTATTCCTGCCCACAGGAGCCCTGGCCAGGCCTCATTGAGGCTATACAGTGGTCTAAACCTTCAATACCCCAGATGTGTCTATACACAGTAGAGCAGACCATTAGCAATCAATACCCTGTCCCCCAAGGCTTTGTGTTGGAAATAGCACAGCTGAATGAGCCGTTAGTATTTCTAGGAAATACATAAGCATGAATACGGTAGTAGTCAGGGTAAGGCACAATCTCTACTGATGCATGAGCTTGTAAGTAGCCATACTGTTATCAACATGGCATTTGTCTTCTAATAAGACTCCAGGCAGCTATCCATTTGATGAAGATTACACAACCGGAGATTAAAATGTCTCCTAGTATCAAGGAAAACGCTCAGAAGAGAAACTCCTGAGTCAACAATCAGTCAAGATATAGCAGGTCTTCTTTCTCCTTCTACGTTGTCCATATTAGGACTGAATATGGACACCATAGTCCTCTTTTTCTATTTCAGAAGCCAACCTCAGGTGTATTCAGACAGAGATGGGCAGTTTTATCCATTTAAACCTTTTTAAGGAAACCAGTGCGCGTTAAAAGGTCCCATAAATGTTATGCCTATGTTAAAAGCTTTAAATTGACCTCACCCCCTAATTCGTTTTAAAGGCTTGTGCTGCTGTTTGTTTTTAAATGGACACATGGCAGTACGTTGAAGATTCTGGGCTTTTTGTGGTAGTGTCCAGGGTCTTACATTAACCACCCGTTGGCGCAGGGTTAACAGCTGTCATTGAAAGGCTACCTGGGTACTGTGACCCCAGTAAATGATAATGAGGTACAGTTGCCACCTTTTTGATAAGCGGAAGCGTCCGTCCCCTCTGTGGCAACGACCATCAGCTACCAAACATGTAATTAGCGCTTTCTAATAACGTGACCATTTGGGAAGGGGAGCTGGTACACAGAGTGATTACTGCTACAATGAACCAGTGGTCGTTTCCTGTATTTAATGGCCATGGGGGTGGCAGGGGTCCTTGACCACAACAGTCTATAATGGCAATGTGTGTCTGTGTACCCCAAGCACACACTGACACATGCAAACAAATGCATTTGGTCAATATTGTAATGAACACACAAGCTAGTGTTAAACTGCCAAGAGAGCTTCATGACATTTTGTGTGTGGGTGATGGGGTGGGGGCTTTAAAGAAAAACGTTTTGCACTGAGGGGGATATGCTACACAGCCACACGAGCGCCATGGATATTTGAACTGAGCTTTTAAGTTCACAAAACGGAGAGGATACGAAGGAATGCGGAGGAAAAAAAATGACAGACAACCAAAGGAGACGAAGGAAAACAGAGGTTGAGAGAGAAAGAAAAAGAGCGAGAGGTGGATGAAATGGGACAAAAGCAAGAACTTGTGAAGCCGGCTGACACGTGTGGTGGTAGGAGGAGAGCGGTCTACACAATGTGTAAAGAAGCAGTGGGGTCTCCACTACCCACTACTACGTTCCATACGGTGACCTCAGAATAACTTGAGGCTCAGTAAATCACGAAGAGAGGGATTCCCCCCTCTCTCTTTATCCTGTCCATATCCTATTTCCTTCCCGCGCTCCTTTTCCGTGTCTCTGGCTGAATGAAGGATGAGCCTGGTGGCCCTTTGAAGTGCACGGCCTGGAACATACCAAATCCACATGGAGAGAGAGGGCAAGAGCGAAAGAGTAAGCAGGGGATAGTGTGGTGTTGGAGGGGATGCTGAATTGGAGAGACATACTGCATGTTGGGGATGGAGAGAGACCCGTAGGAATCTGTATGCAGTTTGGGTATGCAGGCCTGCAGCATGGTGGTGTTTCACAAATGGCAGATCAGGAGGAACAGCCGGTGGAACATGACCAATTCTTCCCAGGTTCTACTGTATGTATGGACTTGAACATGGCTCCCTGGAGGCTTTTGCTTTGTTTATTGCGTGGTGACGTGATCCCTTGCACAGCTTTGGGTGGGTTATGACCTCAACCCCAACAATTTTGGGAACCACATTATCAGGGATTAACTGCCATTTCAACAAGTTGAAACCAATGGTGCAAATCCTGACTCAAGGAGGCAAACGTTTAACTACGATATCTATAGTCATGAAGGTATACTTCCGCATTCATTATAAAGACAATGTGCATGTGTACTGTACCTCAAATGTAGACTTTAGCTCATGTCGCTGTAGTCTGGAATGACAGGCTCTTGCTCTTGCCATCTCAAGGACAAAGGGGTTTTACAGTCTCAGGGCCAGAACCTCAGGGTAAAACCCCTTTGTCCTTGAGATGAAAAACAAGTGTTCAGCACTGCAGTCTTCCTCTGACATAAAACATTTGAGGTGGGAACAAAAGCTTAGAAGATGTGAAATTCACACTGCGGAAGAGATGCATCCTGCAGATAAGAGCGGGGGTAGTGAAATAGATATCCCATTTTCTTTCTCTGCTCGCATTCAACTACTTGCACATGACTTTGTCTGGTGCATGTCCACACCCTGTGCGGGTTTGCGGCACGATAAATAAATAATTTAAAGAAGAACATGACCTGCAAACGTTTTACCCCACCCCTCTGTTAATTACAAATGCAGACAAGACTCTGGGGGAATAAGGCATTTTTTTTCCTTCCATGTGAGACACATTTCGCACCCCCACCCCCGGGGCATTCCATTCAGTCCATGCACTGTGCATGCTCTGAGAGCGGAAGGTTCCAAGAGAGAGACATGGGGGTGGGGGGGTGTATTGTCTGGGTTCTATACCTCCCTATGAACTTCCTGTGCACTGTTCTTACTCGGATCTGCTGAAATTTCTGTTCACTCAGTGTTTGTGAGAGCAACGTCAATCTGACTAGGCTTCCGCCCCACGCCTGTCCTCTCAACTCCCGCTGTAAAACGGAAACAGTGTTGAGACGGGGTTCTTGTCTCTTCCAAAGTTTAATTCATAACCTGCTGAGATGGAGAGGGAGTGAGAATACGAGACAGCAAGAGAAACAGAGCTCAGAGGAAGAGAGAAAGGGAGAGCGGGATGGGGTGGGGGAAGGCCTAAGAGCTAAGAAGATATATCTCTCCCCCTCAGGTTCTCAAGGGTTCCCATTACCGTGGGGTTATGTTGTGTGACCTGCAAATATCATCCACTAGTTATTGCTGTCACACTTCCACAGAGAATACATTTTGCAGAAACATGCCACAATAAATAGCATTATGCAGTAGGCCTACATTGCGTACAAAAGCATGTAAGGGAATACGGGTAAGCAATGCATAAGGCTAGAATGAAGGGGTTAACAGCAGTCACAAATTTGTCCATTTCCCAGTTTTACAAATTGAAGCTCCTATTGCAATACAGAGGGGTTGGGTTCAACTCCATTACAATTCTAGCCAACTACATGGCTAACATTGGCCACAGGAATTCAAGTATAAAAATGCCACAGGAATTCAAGTATAAGAATGCAGTATATAATGAATTCAAAGACCAGAACTGAATCGTCAAGCCCCGTAGCTGTGCATTCAAGACATAGCTGCAGGGGAGAGTGAAACGCCTGAAATCGACTTCTCCACGACGCCACCTGCCTAGCAAGTTTGCTTGCAGCTGCTGTTGTCTGTGGTCAATTGAAGAGAGAAAAATAATGAATGAATCAATGGGAAGGCAGTGCATCACGGTTTAAGAGCGAACCCAATACTTCCCTCGGTTTGGCATTTGCATTTTCCCACAATTCAATTAGCACGGTTGTCAGACGCCTGGGCCTGTTCACATGCCGTCCAACTAAGACTGGCACCCCGCGACTCACACTGACCCTTCTAAGCTTTTTGGGGGACTTAATGCTACCCCTCCCACCCTTCTCCCCACCCCAACACTCTCAAGCTCGCCCAACACAACACTCAGTGGGTTGCTTTGAATCCAACTTGAAACATTGACATCTGAAGGGGCTATTTAAAGGTGTTACCTTGTTAAGACACAAAAGAACGTACAAAGGACGGCAAAGAACGAGAAACGCACCTCAAACACCCTCTGCAAGTACTCTTTCTTTGAATCTCTTTCAAGGAACAAGCTCTGGTAGCCGCTCAGTAGTGCACTAACAGAGGATTATGCCAGTCTCTGTTCTGTGTTCTCAAAAACATCTGTTTTGGAAGGCCGCCAAGATGGCAGCTTAAAGAATTCCCTCCACCAGGGCTCCATAGGGCTAATAATTACAACGCAGTGAGAGGGAGACGAGGTGGAGAAGTGGACTGAAGCAACTAGTCGAGTGCATGCGAGAGAAAAAAAGTCCCATCACATTCTTAAACGTTTTTTAATCTTCTATTTTAATGTCGGTCTGTCCTGAGGCAATCAATCAGACAAATCGCTCAACTTCCTATCAGACAGTTTTAATATCTTAATCTTCATATGCATTTTTTTGGGGCATGGTGAAGTCTTCTCCAAAAAACATAAACAATCTGTTTTGTTGATGTTCCCTGGGAACGTTGCCGGTGAAATATTCCAGGCCAGAGCAGATAGAAGCGAAACAATGGAACCAAACGCAAGGCAATCGAGTATGGGCAATCTCAAAATCAAATTAGCTTCTCCGGCTGCAGTTTCATGTCTTTTTATACAGCCCCTACTACATCTTTTATCTCATTAATACAAAACATGTCATCTCCTCCGAGGACGGTGGTGAGAGAGAGAGGGGAGTCCACCATATGGTGGTTTAAAAAATGAAAGAAAAACACTGAATCACATTTCAACTCTGGAGAGATGCTGGACCGGCGCCAGAGTTTGGTATTGAAAGTAATTCAAAGCAAAATGTTTGAATGTTGCAGGACATGGAGCTGCAGTATTTCACAGATTGCGCCAACTGGACTAAAATGAAATCGCCTGAAACCCTCGTGTCATCTTTCAGGTCCTTAAAAGCATGACATAAGATTGTTGAATTGGAATCTCCTGATGTTATTTGCTACCTTGCTAACACATTAACCACAGCCTGTTCCATTTCCAATGAAACTCAATAGTAATACTGCTACTACTACAGCAGTAGTCCTATGTGACCAATGTTCCCTCTAAGCTGCACGCATGCAGTACCCAGAGACTGCCACACAGCTCCCCGGGACTGCCCCACTGAGAGAAGCACGAGATTGAATTTCACTCAACTTTCTAGAGCAGTGGTCACCAACCAATCGATCGCGATCGACTGGTCGATCTCCAAGGCATTCCTAGTCGATTGGCAAATATTTCTGTAAAAAAAAAAAAAACTACGATAAAGCCTTGTTCATATTTTATTTGTCTCATGCTGTTAACGGTAGGTGCACCCGATTCAGCTGCCCTGTGCTCCGGCTAGGCGAATGGTTGCCATTTTGAACCATTTCATGTGTCTGAAGGTACTAACTCTGCCTTCGTGGCAGGCCCAGAGAGCAAATCAAGTGCACTATAGGCCTACCGCTGGCCAATCGGATTGCTCAGATTAACGAGTCTGCAGTAACGTAGCAAGCATGAAAGAAAGCTACAGCAAAATTGATACTGTGAGATATCAAAATGTTTAAAACCATGACTAGAGAGACTGTCAACACTTTGTATTCAACATTTTTATAAGCCATAAAATGTTCGTTCCCATTTCCACTCAGCGCTACAACAAGCACTGCAGCAGTAATGAATGAGTAGGAAAGTGTATCTATATTATTAGAGGCTTTGGCATTTAATATTGAGGAATATTTCACTCTCTCTGTTCATAGGAATAACAACATGAATTTGTGCAGGAGGCAGAAATAAAGCGGTGTGACTCGAGTGTCGCCATCATCTGCAAGAAGGTGTCAGTGGAGGAAAGGGAGAGCGGAGGGATGTTGAGAGGCGGACCCTCAGTCTGCTGCTCTCTCCCTCTGACTATCAGATGCAGGCATCAGCCCAGTAAAATAAAAAGCTAATTATTTAAAATGTATGCTCACTCAGCTGTGCCTCACAAGTAATAAAACAACGGATCTATTACCGGTGTGATCATATAACCTACCTCAAATGTGGATTTAAAAAATAAATAAATGTATGGCCCAAAACAACAATGCATTGGCAGGGCAATTCAAGGATAGTTGATATGTGGTGATAATGTATTGGGCCTATAGATTACTGCCCAAACCTCATTTCTACAGAACTGGTTTTAATTGGCTAATGTTGCATAGGCTTACACGGTAGATCTTGGCTTTCATCTTGACTCAGAAAAGTTTGGTGACCACTGTTCTCAGGTTTTCCCTGTTAACACCATCAACATTTCCCTTTACTGTGACAATTGTGGTCGAATCAACCGCAATGTTAGCCACTTTCATTGCAACATAGCGAAACAAAACGATTTATGCAAGAGATTTTGTTGTAGGCAGAACGCATCGGAGTAGGATTCTATTGCATTGACACGCACTACTCAGCCTGTACTCTACACAGACCTGTGCGGCATAACCAATCAGAGCTGCAGTAGGCCTATATGCAGATAGACCATTGCCATATACGGATCTGTGCCATTTACTTTGAACTGGATTGTGTTTACAGCATGAGTGGTCGTGAGTAGATGGGGTTTGTTTTGAGATTAAAGTAAGAGCTGCATGTAGCCATGTGTGCATTTTCTTTCATATCCTTTGCTAGTTAGGTAGTTATTCGCACAGTTATAGATCATTTGTAGTCCGCAATAGGGGAGTGATTGCTTCCTACAAGAGAACAAAACATGTAGTCAGGTAACTCGCTTTTTTTTCCCGAAAGGGGCAGGGTTGTATTTTGAGCCAGGCTTGAATAAGCTAGGTAGCAGAGGGAAGCATAATTTGCCTGATTCTCTGTAATAACGGTATGAGAATTATAATTCATTTTATTTTGTAAAGTGGTTTCTTGCATCAAAACACAACAGCATTTTCAGTCACCTTATCTGAAGGTCAAGTGGTTAAACAGGTTAATGTCAAGTCCTGCATGTTTTTTCAAAAGTCTCATGGAATGTTGGCCTACATTGGACAACACACATTGGCTGCTACTGTAGGCTGAATGATAGAACAGCTATTTCCATGTTAAAATGTTACGGGAGGCATTTTCTCTATTGTTTTTGATGTTAGGCCACTCTGGTAGACCTACATTATGATCAAATAGCCACAGTAACCTACGTGACCACTGTAACTTAAAGGGGTACAGACTCAGTGTTTACAGTAAAACGCACACTGGAAGTCACAAACTTTTCACAACTTTCAAGTTTGTGCTCAGCAGACCTGAAATTTGCTCTGTGCCGGAAAATATGTTTTGCGGGAACATTGTATGTGACTATCAAAATGGAGTTAAGAGAGTAGTCAAACTGTTATCAGTCACTAACCTTTAAAAAAACATTAAAATATGAGCGATAACTTGTCAGATTTCTGCAGGTTTGAATAAAAAAGGTGACTTGATTTATGCCAGAGTTGACGTGGATTTCTAGCGTAGGGGAAAACACATCTGGGTTTTGATGGACAGCTCATTCACGGCGAGCTATAAAGTGAAGCAGGGTGGGGGTATGGGGGAGACACACGGACTGGATTGAAGACATGATTTCCTGGAAGACTGACGCCGACACTATCGGCCCGGCAGACAGAGTGAATGAGCTCCCCTCGGGAAGCTGGGGTATAGACGACTACGAAAGGCGGCAAGTTATTTTCCGGAGCGACGCCTTTGTGTACCCTGATGAAGAGGAGGAGATAAACGATTGTTCGCTTTTGTCATCAATTACTCTTCGGCAACAGTTTTGGAGGTCAACGTGGAGCCTACAGGACTGTACATTCGGTCTCTCTCACCCCCTCCCTCATTTCACCTTGTCTTCCTACCTTTTTTTTCTTGATCCATGATTTCTTCTAGCCTAATGTTTGGAATTTTTTTCTGCACTGATGGGCACATTTGCGAGTCATCCAATAGAACAGCTGTGGGGAGTGGAGGCTGGGTCCAAGAATAACTGCAAATAATATCGGCGGGAGGGAGGGGAAATAGGATAAATGCTGCACAATTTCTGGCTTCATGCTGACTGAGTCACAAATGGGGTCCACAGATGAGCGAATGCATTCTCCGTTCGAGGGCCTACACAAAGAATACCACCACCTAGAGCACTGCATTGTTGGTAAATCGCAGTGGGTATGATGCAAAGTTCCCACCCTGACCAAAGTATATGCATTTCCAAAACACTCCATCACATAAGTTAGTACTGAGCAACCTTTACTGTGCTCTTCTGCAGTTATCTGCCATGAGGTTCTGACCCTTGTCTCCAGTAATATACACTCACCAGACAGAATATTAGGTACACCACCCCATTCACAAAAATGGATTGCTCCTACAGATAGTGAATCACTTTGGCTTGCTATATAAAGCAGGCAGACCGGTATCAAGGCATTCAGTTACTGTTCGATTGAACGTTAGAATGGGAAACAGGAGTGACCTAAGTGACTGAGGGTGGTAGGATCGTTGGTGCCAGGCTCGGCGTATCCAGTATCTCAGAAACATCCGCCTTCCTGGGTTTTACACGCATGACAGTGTCTGGGGTTTCCTGAGAATGGTGCGTCAAACAAAAAACATCCAGTCCAGCGGCAGACCTGTGGGCGAAAACAGCTCGTTGATTAGAGAGGTCGAAGGGCCATGGCAAAAATCGTGCCTGCTAACATGGGGGTCACAAACAGAAATAACGGTGCAGTACAACAGTGGTACGCAGAAAGCATCTCGGAACGCACAACTCGCCGAACCTGGTCACGAATGGGCTATTGCAGCAGACGACCACACCGGGTTCCAGCTAAAAACAAGAAGGGTCTCTAGTGGCTACTCGCTCACAAACACTGGACAATTGAGGAGTGGATTCCTGTTGGATTTGGCGTAGGAAGCATGAGTCCATGGACCCAATCTGCAGCAACTGTGTGATGCCATCGCATCAGCATGGAACACGCCTGTGGATAGTTTCCGACTTGTAGAATCCATGCCCCGACGAATTCAGTCTGTTCTGGAAGCAAAGGGGGTCCGACACAGTACTAGATGGGTGTACCTAATAAACTGTCCGGTGAGTGTATATCATGCTTGGTAGAGTAACTCACCCTCTGGCAATCCCCACATATCTGCCCTCGGATCCCCCTTGTATAGCGCAATAGCACTGATATAAATAGTGGCCCACATAGATATTAATATCTTTGCTGTGGAATGCGCATCAATCTTTTCTCTAGTCCCATCTCCCACTCGTGTCACATTTCTCTGCGTACCGGGTAGGAGATCTCTCGCCTACTTGTCAGACACTCACTTCCCTCAGATTTCTCTCCTGGCTTTGGGTTTCTCCTTTACCATAGCCTCTTGTCTATCAATGCTCTTGACAGTAAGCTGGAATTGAGTATGTAGCTTGGTGAGACAGACTTGTATCCCAAGTCAGCCATCGCACAAGGCATGAGTGAGGCATAGAACGTAACCAAAATTGCTTCCGAGTCGAGGTTGCTTGTCAAATGCTGTAACCCCAGTGGTATGTACAGTATGAGCAATGCCTCTAAGGACAAATTGGTTAAACTCATACAAAATCGGCCAAATCAAAATGGCTGACACTTTCTGTAGAAGTTACATGATGGATGGCTTTCATTTCCCCACATGTATGATTTAAATGGGAACCCTTGCTGTCAGAACCCATATCATCTGTTTTACTAGCCCGGGGTGGTCCCATTGAATGATGCACACTATGAGAGAAGTGGATCTCAATATGTAACCAATGGATACACACAATTTCCTCCGCTTATTTGCATGCCACAGGTTTTAAAATGAGAGCACCTTCTTACAGAACCCACCATAGGTCTCCTCCAACCCACAGGGGTTCTGTTGATGGCTGTGCTCGGTGAGGAGTGGTAGGCTAAGTCGTGGGCGTCATAAGCGGCAGTAGCAGCAGCAGCATGCAGAACTGAAGGGTAATCTAGCTCAGCTCTAAATGGGAGGCATTAGGATACATGTCAGAAGAGGGAATAGGCAAACAGGCCTCTCCTGTAGGTGTAGACCCTAGGAAACTAGAAGCCACTGCACTGACTTATACTCACACACTGAAGTGGGGGGGAGGAACACACAAATGGGGCGAATACAGTCAAGATGCAGCCACATTTGGAAACAATTGTGTGAATGGTGTACCATTACAAACTAAATGTGAAACCCTCTAACAACCATGCTGTAACACTGCAGCAACTGTCCCTGGCTTCACTCTCCCTCCCTCCCTCTATCCTTGTCCCTCCCTCACTCTCCCTTTCCCTCTGCAGCAGATCATCTTGAGTTGTCTAACACTGCAGGGGCAATACATCACTACAGGCATTTTCTCCTTGCCTCTCCCCGTCCCCTTCTCATTCACATTGTGTAGTATGGCACGACTATCACATTACTAGAACTACAGCGGTGATATGATGAGAAGTCCATCATATCAGTGAGATGGATCAAAATAGTATTCATCCAATGTCATATATAAAGGCCAATAGGCAGTGGTGTGTATTCATGAAAGCCAAGGGAAGCCAGGCTCCCCCCCCCCCCCAAAAAAAAAATAATAATAATAATATAAAAAAAAATATTTAGTCTCTCTCTGTGTTTGTCCTTCATCCCACAAGTGGCTGAATGTATGTCACCAGAGAAAGCATCCGAATGAGCAAAACAGCGGCCCACTGTCTCAGTATGTGTAGCCCATCTATCTGATGCTGTCTGGCCAAAAACAGTATGACATTGTTGCCGCCAGTAGCACTGAATTCAATAGCAAGGGAAGCAAGCAAGCATTTGGCCTCCCTCTTTTTTTATTATTAAAAGAATAGCCAATCAGCGTTGAGTTAAACTGAGTGAGCCCAACTCTGAATGGTCCTGGCGCACCAAAAGAAGAAATTGTCATGGGAAGCCTTATAGACAGGTAGTCTTTTCTAGGACGACAACAACAAAACACGCACGCACACAGAAATCAGTACCATGGACAGCCACATGATATTTAGCTTACATTGATTGGACTACAATGTTTTTGGTATGTAAGTTGTCACTGTGTTAGCCTAAGCATAGGTGATTTAAGGATGTTGAAATGGTGCAAAAATGACGTTAGCAGAGGCAGCTCCTGTTTTTTTGTGACTTGCGGCAACTCTGTGGTTGTACGGTAAATCAATAGTTGTTTAGCAGTCTTAAAATGTCAGAAACATTAACTTGATTGACCATGTTGTAGGTCATTAGTGATGGGGGAGGGGGGGGGGAATCGATACAGTTACATATCGGGATATTATTTGACGGTATATCAATGTTGCAATATTATTTTTGCGCTAGATTGCTGTACCTGCACCAAAACTCCAATTTGTTTTTAGCACTTCTTTCCATGACTGATCAAAACTCGTTTTCTCATGGCTCCCTCTTGTCCCTCCGCAGGAGACATATGATGAGCAATATGTTTGGAACATCGAATCGCAACAAAATCACAGTATCGAATCGCAATACATATAGAATCGTAAGCAACCTAATGCATATCGGCACCTAAGTATAGTTATAATATCGTATTGTGAAATCCCTGGCAAATATCAGCCCTATGGGTCATGTACAGTGCCTTCAGAAACTATTCACACCCCTTGACTTTTTCCACATTTGGTTGTTACAGCCTGAATTTAAAAAAGGATTACATTGAGATTTGTGTCACTGGCCTACACACAACAACCCATCATGTCAAAGTGGAATTATATGTTTTAAGAAAAGTTTTAAATTAATTCAAAATGAAAAGCTGAAATGTCTTGAGTCAATAAGTATCCAACCCCTTATGTCAAGCCTAAATGAGTTCAGGAGTAAAAATGGGCTTAAAAAGCCACATAATAAGTTGCATGGACTTACTCCGCAATAATAGTGTAACATGATTTTTGAATGACCTGAACCCTAAACATACAGATAATTGTAAGGTCCTGCCGGCGAGCAGTTAATTTCAAACGCAGATTCAACCAAAGACCAGGGAGGTTTTCCAATGCCTAGCAAAGAAAGGCACCTAAGGAAGGAAACCACTCAGGGATTTCACCATGAGGCCAATTAAAACCATCAGTGTTTCATGGCTGTGATAGGAGGAAACTGAGGATGGATCAACAACAATGTAGTTACTCCATAATACCAACCTAAATGACAGATTGAAAATAAGGAAGCCTGCCAAAAACATCTACCCTGTTTGCAATAAGGCACTAAAAGTAAAACTGCAAAAAAATGTGTCAAAGAAATTAACTTTATGTCCTGAATATAACATGTTATGTTTTGGGCAAATCCAATAACACATACTGAGTACCACTTCATATTTTCAAGCATGGTTGTGGCTGCATCATGTTATGGGTATGCTTGTCATCGGCAAGCACTAGGGAGTTTTTTTTAGGATTAATAGCTAAGCACAGGCAAAATCATAGAGGAAAACCTGGTTCAATCTGCTTTCCAACAGACACTGGGAGACTAATTCACTTTTCAGCTGGACAATACCCTAAAACACAAGGCCAAATCTACACTGGAGTTGCTTAACAAGAAGACAGCATATGTTCCTGAGTGGCTGAGTTACAGTTGACTTTTATCTGCTTGAAAATCTATGGCAACACTTGAAAAAGACTGTCTAGCAATGATCAACAACCAACTTGACAGAGCTTAAAGAATTTTAATAAGAATCATGTGCAAATATTGTACAATCCAGGTGTGCAAAGCTCTTAGAGACTTACCCATAAAGATTCAGTCGTAATCGCTGCCAAAGGTGATTCTAACATGTATTGACTCAGGGGTATGAACACTTAAAGCAGCAATAGGTAACTTTTTGGGCGACCCGACAAAATGCACATTGACATATCTATAACACACATTTCTTTCTCATTAAAAGCAAGTCTAAGAAGCGGTAGCTCTGCTCTATGTGCACTTTTTCTATGCTTCCCATTCTTAAGTTTTGTTTTTGCGTCTTTTACTTTTGGTTTTGTACACCAGCTTCAAACAGCTGAAAATAATAATTCTATAGCGGGTTAGATAGTACAATGACTCTCTACATTATACTTGCCTGTTTTGTCACATAAACCGAAATTAAGCGAACTATTAGACATCCTGCTGGCATGTGCTCAATTCCCATCAGAGTGTTTCCTTGACACAGCGGTGGCCTCTGAGGAACTTACCCTTCCAGAAGAGTTGGAGGAGACACATTACCTCAGATTGATGTGATAGGCCTCTTATCTTTTATTAGACTGAACCATTTGAGGACTCTTTATTCAAGTTCGGGTCACAGAAAAAAAGATGGGGAAGAGAGTAGAGAAAAAGCTGCAAAATCAGTTGTTATTTCACTGTCAACTCATGAACACAACCAAACCATGCGATGATCGCTCCAACGCTGTCCTTCAAACTCATACGTTAAGGCCACAAAGTCCTAATTAAACAAGCCTTTTCCGGCTAATCAGTCATCTCATTGCAATTTGTCCCTTGTCGGGAGAATCAATTTAGTGCACACAGAAGATGTCCCATTTACCATGTCTTTGTGCTATAAATGACTACCGGGTGCCATTTTTCAACATAAGTTAGCCGGCGTGTGATAGAAGACAGAACGCCACTCCATCAAGGCATGGTTCAAATATTTTCTTTTGAGAAAGACACCCCACCACCAAGGTCAAGTTCATTTCGCAAAAAAAGCCAATGGGAATGACATTTTCCAAAGGCTTGCTGACATGTTGCTCTGATAAGATAGGCAATCCTATATGATATCTACTGTAATCGATGGCAGCGTTGACATCATGAGGCAACATTTTCCATGAGCTGTCAATCATAGGCACATAGAGCCTATAAGGAGGCTAGAATTACTCAAGGAGAATCAATTGGGTTGAATCAGTCAATGGCTGACAGAAAATGATAACCCTTAACAGAGCTCTTAAGCTGTGTTTCGTCAAATTGCTCCAGTTGAGTCAGGTATACCTTCCATTGATAGATCTAAAAGAGGTAAAAGCGGCTTGTTTGTGCAATGGCCTGGGGAAAGTCAATGCTGCTTGCTTTTCTTCTGTCGAACTCAGCAAACAGATAAGGCAGGGATTAATTGAATGTTTCTGTTTAGCGACGTGTGTCGTCGTGTGTTTAGCGACCGAGGTCGATATCTAGCTGCATTTTCTGGGGCATTTCATGGTAACGCTATATTACAGAAGAGCTTTAACAGTAGCGCTCAGGAATGATAGCTGGGTCCATTGAAAATAGAATCAATTTCTATGGCTGGGTCATTCACGCGTCGGCGTGTTCTTTCTAGATTGTTACAGATTTCTGTGGGTTAACCACACAGCACATTTGGTTAGTATTCAGACCCCTTGACTTTCCATATTTCGTAACGTTTCAGGCTTACTCTAAAATTGATTAAATAGTTATTTTTCTATCCTAATCAATCTACACACAATACCCTATGATAACCAAGCACAACCAGTTCATTTTATTTTTGTGAATGTATTAAAAAGAAAAAGAAACTAGGTGCATGAGTGCTTGAGGCGTCATTACAGACCCGGGTTCGATCCCAGGCTGTGTCACAGCCGGCCATGGCCGGGAGACCCATGAGGCGCACACAATTGGATATCACAAAATTGGGGAGAAAAGGAGTAAAAGTACAATAAAGTACAATTAAGTATTCAGACCCTTTACTCAGTACTTTGCTGAAGAACATTCAGCAGCGATTACAGCCTTGAGTCTTCTTGGGTATTGCGATACAAGATTGGCACACCTGTATTTGGGGAGTTTCTCCCATTCTTCTCTGCAGATCCTCTCAAGCTCTGTCAGATTGGATGGGAAGCGTCGCTGCACAGATATTTTCAGGTCTCTCGAGATGTTCGATCAGGTTCAAGTCCGGGCCACTCAAGGACATTCAGAGACTTGTCCCGAAACCACTCCTATGTTGTCTTGGCTGTGTGCTTAGGGTTGTTCACCTCTTGGAAGGTGAACCTTAACCCCAGTCTGAGGTCCTGAGTGCTCTGGGGCAGGTTTTCATCAAGGATCTTTCTGTACTTTGCTCCATTCATCTTTCCTTCGATCCTGACTAGTGTCCCATTCACTGCCACTGAAAAACATCCCCACAGCATGATGGTGCCAGGTTTCCTCCAGACATGACACTTGGCATTCAAGCCAAAGAGTTCAATCTTGATTCTCAATGTCTGAGTCCTTTAGGTGCCTTTTGGCTGTCATGTGCCCTTTACTAAGGAGTGGCTTCCGTCTGGCCACTCTACCATAAAAGCCTGATTGGTGGAGTGGTGCAGAGATGGTTGTTCTTCTGGAAGGTTCTCCCATCTCCTCAGAGGAACTCTGGAGCTCTGTCAGTGTGACCATCGGGTTCTTGGTTACCTACCTGGCCAAGGCCCTTCTACCCAGATTGCACAGTTTGGCCAGGCAGTCAGCTCTAGGAAGAGTCTTGGTGGTTCCAATCTTCTTCCATTTAAGAATGGAGGCCACTGTGTTCTTGGGGACCTTCAATGCTGCAGACATTTTTTGTTACCCTTCCCCAGATCTGTGCCTCGACACAATCCTGTTGTCTCGGAGCTCTACAGACAATTCCTTTGACTTGATGGCTTGGTTTCTGCTCTGAAAACTGTGGGACCTTATGACAGGTGTGTGCCTTTCCAAATCATGTCGAATCAATTCAATTTACCACAGGTGGACTCCAATCAAGTTGTAGAAACATCAAGGATGATCAATGGAAACAGCATGCCCTTGAGCTCAATTTCAAGTCTAATAGCAAAGGGTCTGAATACTTGTGTAAATCATGTTTTTTTATTTTTAATACATTTCCAAAAATTTCTAAAAACCTGATTTTTTGGCTTTGTCATTATGGGTTACGGTGTGTAGATCGATAAGGGGAATTTAAAAAAAAATATCTATTTTAGAATATGGCACTAACATAACACAAGGTTCTGAATACTTTCCGAATGCCCTGTACTCATCAGGCACATTTTTTGTCCTTGCCCTCCTAGTGAGTTTATGATGAACCATGTTAAAGAAAGCCTAGAATATGTGATCTGAGCAACGTAAGCCATTATAGCCTGCCTTGAAATAAGCTAACACCGGTAAAATGTTTCTCAATCAGATCATAGCAAGCATCAAATGATTTGTTTAGAGGATCAAGTCAAACAGGTGGATCTAAGCCCAGTGTCTTCTCACGTTATTATTAGTGCACCGCTTATGCTGTAATATTCCCAAACTATATAATCAAAAGAAATTCCCCTCCTCCTTAGGCATGTACTGGATTTACTGCCTAAAAAATAAAATACTACTAACTTGTCTTGTATACAGCAACAGAGCAGCGAACACTGTACAATCCTTGCCCAGGCAAACAAAGCTGAAGGATTTTCAAAGCCGCAGAGCTTTCTTTGGTGCCGGCGGCCTTTAATCCCCACTGATCTGATAGGATTAACACGAGGACTATGCTGGGGCTGGCTCAGAAAGCCATGGCTTTGCTCCGGTGCCTTGGGCTCGCCTAAAAGTCAGGTCAGACGGATTCGACGGCAAGAAATTATTTAGGCGAAACTCGGGTGACCTAAAGACTGTCAACTGGTATCCAGTTCGCAGGTTATCGTGAGGTAGGCTAATACTGGCATTTGGTTAGCAGGTTATCGTAAGACGAGAAAAACCATTGCAGACATATTGACAGCGCACAAATAGGCACAAAGGCCGCTATCTGATATGAAATCGCATTATGCATTCCATTTCCATCTGCACTTCCATTTTGAAGCCAAACCCTCAGTTGCGCCAATGACCGTATTAGCTTGCCCCTGACCGACTAACTCACTAACTGAAGGTTTGGCAACAGATGCACGGCAAGAAGACCCGCACTCTCCAATAGATAACGACAGAAATCAAATATAAGCTTGAAATAGATTGTCAAGATGCCGTGGCACAGACCCCTCTCTCCACTCTGCTCAGAGACAGAGCAAAACAAGGTTCAGAGGAGCAGCTAAATTAAATCCAGAGGAGTCAGAACTAAAATAGTTTGGGTCTGACCTTCTTCTGCTTATTGGCAGTGGCGAAGTGGGCCTCTTCAATAATTTACTTCAATTAAGCCATCCTCCCTCTCCTAACTTCTCCCCTTTTTAGCCACTTTAAGCAGTTTCTCCTCAAAGCTAATGGTGTTATAGCAGGCAGGCCATACTTGACTGAACAGTTCATGCACTGTTGCCAAAGGGGATTGGGTGGGAGTGAGAGTGACTAAGACTCCCAAGGACTTGGAATGTGTGGCTGGGGTGGCCGTCCTCATGGATGGAGGCTAATGCGGATAGCCCACTGGATCTTTTTTTATACAGGGGTGGCAAATTCAGCGCAGATTTTTCTGCGAAGAGACTAGATAATTTGTTTTGGTACTGTCCATATGTAGCTTGTTTTTTGGTCGCAGCAGGTTTAGGAATGGCTGAAGAATTTGAACTTTTGCCTGGAGCTAATTCTGCAAATAGCACTGCTGGGTGATTTGAAAAGTCATAGTCAATCGATCAATAATATAATACTTTTAGCAAAAAATACAAAAAATGTAATAATTTACAATCTGTAGAAACTATGAGAATAGAAAGGTTCAGAAATTGTAAAACATCACTGCACAGCTGAAAAATATATTGCAAATAGAAACCAAGAGATATATGGGAGAGGTTGAGGGTAGCTGAAGGACGGTATTAAAAACAAAACAAAAGATAACTACCGTAAAATATACTGTGTCCATAAAAAGTCTATAGTATGTACATACTGGAAGTAGAAGCCTAAGTGTTGGTGTCCATTAGTTTACTCCAATTAGGGGAAGTGTGGTAGGATTAGGGGAAAATAGTAGTGGGCGTGGCCAATAGCACTGTATCCAACCAAATATTTTGGAAGCCCTCCACTTGACCGCAGAGACAAAATGTTGCTGTTTAAAAGCTAATTTCCTGCAATTCTAAAATAAATCTATGGGGGAGAGAAAATTACCCGTTTTAAAGCCACACTGAACAAAAAAATAAAACATGCAACAATTTCAAGATGGTTCACATAAGTCAATTTAAAATAAATAAATTAGGCCCATATCTATAGATTTCACGACTGGGAATACAGATATGCATGTTGGTCACAGATACCCTTAACTTCTTATGGCTGCAGGGGCAGTATTGAGTAGCTTGGATGAAAGGTGCACAGAGGTGCACATAGTAAACTGCCTGCTCCTCAGTCCCAGTTGGAAATAGATGTATATTATTATTCGTATTGGATAGAAAACACTCTGAAGTTTCTGAAACTGTTTGAATGATGTCTGTGAGTATAACAGAACTCATATGGCAGGCAAAAACCTGAGAAAAAATCCAAACAGGAAGTGGGAATTCTGAGGCTGGTTGATTTTCAACCAATGTCCTATTGAATTCACACCGAGATATGGATGAGTTTGCACTTCCCACGGCTTCCACTAGATGTCAACAGTCTGTAGAACCTTGTCTGATGCCTCTACTGTGAAGGGGGGGGCCGAATGAGAGGGGAATTAGTCAGGTCTGCCATGACCTGACCATGCTTTGACCATGCGGGTTCACATGAGAAGGAGCTCTGTTCCATCGCTCATCTGAAGTCAATGTAATTCTCCGGTTGGAACGTTATTCAAGATTTATGTTAAAAACATTCTAAAGATTGATTCAATACATCGTTTGACATGTTTCTACTGGCTGTTACGGAACCTTTGGACATTTCGTCAGCTTTTAGTGAACGCGCTTCCTGACGTTGGATTTGTTAACCAAACACGCTAACAAAAATAGTTATTTGGACATAAATGATGGCCATTACTGAACAAAACTAAAATTTCTTGTGGAAGTGGGAGTCCTGGGAGTGCATTCCGACAAAGATCAGCAAAGGTAAGTGAAGATTTAATGGTTTTTATGAGTTTTGTTGACTGCACAATTTGGCGGGTAACTGTATGGCTTGCTTTTGTGGCTGAACGCTATTTTCAGATGATTGAATAGTGTTTTGCCGTAAAGCTTTTTGAAATATGACACAGCGGTTGCATTAAGAACAAGTGTATCTTTAATTCTATGTAAAACATGCATCTTTCATCAAAGTTTATGATGAGTATTTCTGTTATTTGACGTGGCTCTCTGCAATGTCTCCGGATATTTTGGAGGCATTTCTGAACATGGCGCCAATGTAAACTGAGGTTTTTGGATATAAATATGAACTTTATCGAACAAAACATATATGTATTGTGTAACATGAAGTTCTATGGGTGTCACCTGATGAAGATCATCAAAGGTTAGTGATTAATTTGATCTCTATTTCTTATTTTTGTGACTCCTGTCTTTGGCTGGAAAAATGACTGTGTTTGTCTGTGATTTTGCGGTGACCTAACATAATTGTTTGTGGTGCTTTCGCTGCAAAGCCTATTTGAAATCGGACACTTGTGGGATTAATAACAAGATTACCTTTAAAATGGTATAAGATACATATATGTTTGAGGAATTTTAATTATGAGATTGTTTGAATTTGGCGCCCTGCACTTTCACTGGTTGTTGTCATATCAATCCTGTTAACGGGATTGCAGCCATAAGAAGTTTTTTTTTAAAGTAGGTGCGTGGATCAGAAAACCAGTCAGTATCTGGTGTGACCACCGTTTGCCTCATGAAGCACGACATCTCCTTCACATAGAGTTGATCCGGCTGTTGATTGTGGACTGTGTAATGTGGACAACAATTTTGTGCGAAGTTGCTGGTATTAGCGGGAACTGGAACAAGCCGTACCTCGACCCAGAGCATCCCAAACATGCTCAATGGGTGAAATGTCTGGTGAGTATGCAGACCATAGAAGAACTGAGACATGTTCAGCTTCCAGGAATTGTGTACAGATCCTGGCAACATGTGGCTGTGCATTACCATGCTGAAACATGAGGTAACGGCAGCAGATGAATGGCACGACAATGGTCCTCAGGATCTCATCACGGTATCTCTGTGCATTCAAATTGCCATCGATAAAATGCAATAGTATTTGTTTTCCGTAGCTTATGCTTGCCCATACCATAAACCCACCGCCACCATGGGGCACTCTGTTCAAAACATTGAACATCAGCAAACTACAAACGATGCCATTCGTGAAGAGAACACTTCCTCAGTGTGCCAGTGCCCATCGAAGGTGAGCATTTGCCCACTGAAGTTGGTTAAGACGCCAAACTGCAGTCAGATCAAGACCCTGGTGAGGATAACAAGAACGAAGAGGAGTTTCCCTAAGACAGTTTGTGCAGAAATTCTTTGGTTGTGCAACCCCACCGTTTCATCAGCTGTCAGGGCTGCTGGTCTCAGACGATCCCACAGGTGAAGTAGCCGGATGTGGAGGTCCTGGGCTGGCGTGGTTACACGGTTGTGAGGCCGGTTTGATGTACTGCCAAATTCTCTAAAACAACGTTTAAGTTTACACTGAAAACATTTTACCATCCCGAAAATGATTATTTGTTGGAGTGGCGGTAACGATTTTGCAGCCACTGCCCACCCCTGCTAAATGAATACAGGGGAAACACTTGATAGCCTGACAAATGGCTCGGGTATTGGCTCGGGTATTAGCTCGGGTATTGGCTCGGGCAATTGAATTAAGTCAGCTAAATGCCCTCTCGTAAATAACCTACCACAGTCAAAAGCCCAGACTGACCACACATGATAACTGTGACCATTTTTTAAATAAACAGCAGCTATTGAGCACATCATCATCTGGTTAAGCACTTTGTTTTCTTATTAGCAGAACAGTGTGGGTAAAGAAATGAGCAAGAGAGATTGTTGTCTACACATACTACAGGGTTAGGATAACACACTCGGGGTCAAGATCCCAGAGTAAAGAAATGACTCGTAAAATATGGTTGGGTTAAAACCAGTCGCTGGCTCACACACACACTGTTTCCACTAGGATTTGTGCGGTTTTAGAGGCCCTCCTCTTGGCGGCAGAGTCAGAATATTGCTGTGTCAAAGCACATTTTCCACATTTCTACTCATTTTGCAATGGGGCAGATGTAACATATATTTTACAGTTTTAATACAGTTTGTATGCTTAATCCAGTGTACAGTGCATTCGGGAAAGTATTAAGACCCCTTCACTTTTACCACATTTTGTTACATTAGTCTTATCCTAAAATTCATAAAATAAATGCTTTTCCTCAATCTACACACAATACCACAAAGTGAAAACAGGAAAACAGGAAATTGAGCTCAGGTGCATCCTGTTTACATTGATCATCCTTTAGATGTTTCTACAACTTGACTGGAGTCCACCTGTGGTAAAGTCAATTAATTGGACATGATTTGGAAAAAGGTACACACCTGTCTATATAAGGTCCCACAGTTGACAGTGCATGTCTGAGCAAAAACCAAGCCATGTTTTCAAAGGAATTGTCTATAGAGCTCTGAGACAGGACAGTGTTAAAAGGCACAGATCTGGGGAAGGGTACCAAAAAATGTATTCAGCTGTGAAGGTCCCCCAAGAGCAGTGGCCTCCATCGTCATTAAAATGGAAGAAATTTCCTAGCGCTGGCCGCCTGGCCAAACTGAGCAATCGGGGTAGAAGGACCTTGGTCAGGGAGGTGACTAATAACCTGATGGTCACTCTGACAGAGCTCTAGAGTTCCTCTGAGGAGATGGGAGAACCTTCCAGAAGAACAACCATCTCTGCAGCACTCCACCAATCAGGCGTTTATGGTAGAGTGACCAGACGGAAGCCACTCATCAGTGAAAGGCACATGATCAAACCAAGATTGAACTCTTTGGCCTGAATGCCAAACTGCATGGTGGTGGCAGCATCATGCTGTGGACATGTTTTTCAGCAGCAGGGAATGGGAGACTAGTCAGGATCAAGGGAAAGATGAACGGAGAAAAGTACAAAGAGATCCTTGATGAAAACCTGCTCCAGAGCGCTCAGCCACTCAGACTGGGGTGAAGGTTCACCTTCCAACAGGAGACTGACCCTAAGCACACAGCCAAGACAACGCAGGAGTGGCTTCGAGACAAGTCTCTGAATGTCCTTAAGTGGCCCAGCCAGAGCCCGGACTTGAACATCTCTGGAGAGACCTGAAAATAGCTGTGCAGCGATGCTCCCCATCCAACCTGACAGAGCTTGAAAGAATCTGCAGAGAAGATTGGGAGAAACTTCCCAAAAACAGGTGTGCCAAACTTGTAGCATCATACCCAAGAAGGCTTGAGGCTGTAATTCCTGCCTAAGGTGCTTCAACAAAGTGCTTAGTGAAGGGTCTGAATAGTTATGTAAATGTGATATATTTCAGTTTTAATTTTTTATACATTTTCAAAAATGTCTAAAAGACTATTTTTGATTTGTCATTATGGGGTATTGTGTGTAGATTGATGAGGGGGAAAAAACAATTGAATCCATTTTAGAATAAGGCTGCAACGTAGGAAAATGTGGACAAAAATCAAGTGGTCTGAATACTTTCGAATGCACTGTAAACTAATGTATATACAAGAGACAAAATAAGTGTAAAACTAATAACAAAACTCCATGCTTTTTGGTAACACTACAAATTTCGGAAGTTGTAGGCGGAGCTAGAAAGTTGGCTGTCAGAAGTATTACAGTATAAACCTACTTTTAATCCATCTGTCTGCATATTTCAAGACATGACATAGGTGTTTAGTGAAATACTCGATGGGCTGGACTATTCTATTTTGTCATCACTCATTTTGAAAACAAAGTAAAGTCAATCAATCCACCATCATTGACACAATAGAAATATCAAATGATTTATTATTGAAATATTGAAATAGCATGGGCGACTGAGAAAAACAAAATTGGTACAATTTAAGACCAGGTGGCAAACAATAACGCAGGCATTAGGGATGGGGGGGTGAGCAGGTGGGGCTGGGCAGATCAGATGTAGTCGTTGTTTTTATGTGTCTAGAAGTTGTCGTTGAAATGTATAAAAAGTTTGTTTTCAAATGTTTAAAAAAAACTAAGAAAAGGAAAAATAGCATTATATACAGTTGAAGTGGGAAGTTTACATACACTTAGGTTGGAGTCATTAAAACTCATTTTTCAACCACTTCACAAATATCTTGTTAACAACTTGCCAAAAGTATAGTTTGTTAAGGGCATCTACTTTGTACATGACACAAGTAATTTTTTCAACAATTGTTTACAAACAAATGATTCCACTTATAATTCACTGTATCACAATTCCAGTGGGTCAGAAGTTTACATACACTAAGTAGCCTGTGCATTTAAACAGCTGGGAAAATTCCAGAAAATTATGTCATGGCTTTAGAAGCTTCTGATAGGCTAATTGACATCATTTGAGTCAATTGGAGGTGTAGCTGTGGATGTATTTCAAGGCCTACCTTCAAACTCGGTGCCTCTTTCATTGACATCATGGAAAAAGCAAAAGAAATCAGCCAAGACCTCAGAAAATAAATTGTGGGCGTCCACAAGTCTGGTTTATCCTTGGGAGCAATTTCCAAACGCCTGAAGGTACCACGTTCATCTGTACAAACAACAGTACGCAAGTATAAACACCATGGGACCACGCAGCCATCATACCGAACAGGAAGGAGACGCGTTCTGTCTCCTAGAGATGAACGTAAGTTGGTACAAAAAGTGCAAATCAATCCCAGAACAACAGCAAAGGACCTTGTGAAGATGCTGGAGGAAACGGGTACAAAAGTATTTATATCCACCGTAAAATGAGTCCTATATTGACATAACCTGAAAGGCCGCTCAGCAAGGAAGAAGCCACTGCTCCAAAACCGCCATAAAGCCAGACTACGGTTTGCAACTGCACATGGGACAAAGATCGTACTTTTTGAGAAATGTCCTCTCGTCTCATGAAACAAAAATAAAACTATTTGGTCATAATGACCATCGTTATGTTTGGAGGAAAAAGGGGGACGCTTGCAAGCCGAAGAACACCATCCCAACCGGGAAACACAGGGGTGGCAGCATCATGTTGTGGGGGTGCTTTGCTGCAGGAGGGACTGGTGCTTGAAGCAACATCTCAAGACATCAGTCAGGAAGTTAAAGCTTGGTCGCAAATGGGTCTTCCAAATAGACAATGACCCCAAGCATACTTCCAAAGTTATGGCAAAATGGCTTAAGGACAACAAAGTCAAGGTATTGGAGTGGCCATCACAAAGCCCTGACCTCAATCCTATAGAAAAGTTGTGGGCAGAACTGAAAAAGCGTGTGTGAGCAAGGAGGCCTACAAACCTGACTCAGTTACACCAGCTCTGTCAGGAGGAATGGGCCAAAATTCACCCAATTTATTGTGGTAAGGTTGTGGAAGGGTACCCGAAGCGTTTGACCCAATTTAAACAATTTAAAGGCAATGCTACCAAATACTAATTGAGTGTATGTAAACTTCTGACCCACTGGGAATGTGATGAAAGAAATAAAAGCTGAAATAAATCACTCTACTATTATTCTGACATTTCACATTCTTAAAATAAAGTGGTGATCCTAACTGACCTAAAACAGGGAATTTTTACTAGGATTAAATGTCAGGAATTGTGAAAAACTGAGTTTAAGTGTATTTGGCTAAGGTGTATGTAAACTTCCGACTTCAATTGTGTATATTATATATAACACACACATATATTTAAATAAAGCTAGTTTACTGTAATTCTACAGATTTTGTCATCGGGCTGAGGGAAAAATGTCAGTTTCAAAGCTAATTCCCTTCAATTATACACATTTGTGACATAGCATAAGAACAAGGCATAAGCCATCGAAATGGAATTTTACAGTTTTGGAATTTTATATTCTCCCGGACAGTGAATGTTAGTTCTAAAAGATGATGTTATTAAAAAATAGAATACTCCATTATCTTTTTACATGCTTTATATCTGGTTTTAGTCATTTTAGTTTATACTGAAAACCAGTGGTGTAAAGTACTTAAGTAGTACTTGAAAGTATTTTTACTTAAGTCAATTTTTAGGCATCTGTACTTTACTATTTATATTTGACAACTTTTACTCCCTCACATTCCTAAATAAATGTACTTTTTAACCCTATACATTTTTCATGACACCCAAAAGTACTCATTACATTTTGAATGCTTAACAGGAGAGGAAAATAGTCCCATTCACGTACCTATCAAGAGAACATCCCTGGTCATCCCTACTTCCTCTGATATGGCAGACTCACAAATGATGCATTTGTGCTCTCTAAGTATTGGAGTGTGCTGCTGGCAATCCGTAAATTCCTATCATTAGGTGACAAATGCTTAATTGATGCAAATATAAAGAGAGACCCTAGATATTTTGAATAGCATATTCTACCATCCTCTAAATAGAACAGGAATTCAGTAGCCTATTCTAGATTAAGGATAATGTGGTGAGCTAGTAACTACACAATATCACCTATAGAGGCTCAGTGGGATAATGTGCTTAGTGTATTAAAATATAGGCTAGCTTGAGCAATGGACTTGGGCTGATTTTTCAAAAGGGGTCAGGAGGGTACGGGGGATGAGCAGATATAAATAACCTGTCAATTGGGGAATCCTCCTACCCCTGTAATCCCGTTGAAAGGTGTTCCTTAGAGGTAATAATAGCACCGGTGGTTTACGAATGTGATTTAGTGCATGGCTGTGGGACAGGGCCCGGACAGCGTGTGGCAGGGTATGGGGGCCATGGCTAAGCTACTAACGGCTGTCTGTGGAGACAAATGAAAAGCCAAAGCCTCTCTGGCTTGCTTTCCCTCTGTGTGCAGTGTTTCCCCTATATGCTTTTAGCAGCGGTGCAAATAATACTTTTCGGGATGGTAAAAGGTTTTCAGCAATGGAGTAAAAATAAAGATACCTTCATAGAAAATGACTCAAATAAAAGTGAAAGTCACCCAGTAAAAATACTACTTGAGTAAAAGTCTAAAATTATTTGGTATCAAAAAAAAGTATCAAAAATAAATGTAATTGCAAAAATATACTTAAGTATCAAAAGTAAAAGTATAAATCATAAAAAAATCCTAATATTAATAAATACAAGATGATTAGTCAATTTGATTATTATTATTAATGATTATTGTCACCAGCATTCAAATCTGAGGTGGTAAGTGTGGTACATCCAATAAAATGTCCAACCTCCCAAATGGGCATCCCCACAACCACTCACTAATAATCAGATCTGAGGGATATACAGTGTCCTTTAATAGATTAAATAGACCACATTCAGTTCCAAGAAAAGCTACAGTGGCAAATCTGGAACAATGGCATCACTTGTGCGAAAGGCAAGCTGCTATTGTGGCAGTAGTTACACTCAACACCAATGTTGTTCCGCAGTCTGGGCTGCTGGACTAGTAGACGACATTTGTCCTTTGCAGGAATACCAGCGCATTAGCAAATTGTTGTTCATACACTGTTCAACATTCTTAGGGACATTACATTTTTCTATTCATTATAATTGGGCCAAATTTGTAAATGCACGTGGCAGTCAAGTTATGCAGAAATGTTTCAGCAAACTGATCCTCTTCAGTGTGCAGGTTGAGTAGGTAAACTCCAAACTAATTCTTCACTTCAATTTCTAGGGGGAAGAATTGTTGATGTCTGTCTAAATGACAAAGCAAGAGACTAGACTGACAATTTTAAAACAGCCACACCAGTAGAAAGCTTAAAGATGGCCAGATCTTATCCATGATGTTGCTCAACGATTTACGTCAATAAATCATTGTTTTATTCAAAGTATGATATATTTGGGCTTGAAGTGACAAATCTGAACTGCCCACTTTGTGAAAATCTGTGTAAATGCGGTGTCTTTTCCTATATAAGACATTCACATTTTTTCAGCCTAAATTTAGTTTCAGAGAAGGGTTTTATTTGAATGGTACCACCCACTAGCCTGGCATTGTATATTAATCAGAAACAGATGCAACATCAGTCCTCTTCGCGACTGAGATGAGCCAAACAGCCTTGTGTCCACCTGGCCACCTGAACCATGGAGCACATTAAAATAGGGGGTGCAAATTGTATGTTTTTGCACCTCTGCTTTTTATTTTTACGTGAAAATTACCATAATCCATTGGATAATTGGTCAATTTTCCCTTAATTTTTAGTTAGTCTGTATTAAAAATTCATATACAGTATCTGACCATTTTACAAAATTGTATAATTGCATGATATAATAGCATTTTGCAGACCTGCTCCCCCAGTCCCCCCAAGATTAATGTTTTTTGACCACTAAAGATTTGCTTCACTAAATGCTCTACTGCTTTCATTGGTGTTTTGTTAGCTAGAAACCATATAATGAAAAGGCACCCACAAAATAAAATTCAAAGGTCATTGTAGCCTATCATTTCACTTCCCCTGTGAGAACCATGAGCATGGACTGACTTGGCTTTTCTGTGCCGCAGCCGGCAAACGTTGCACAGTGTCCATTACAATGTAGAAAAACACATATCAGACTTCAAAGATAGGCCAGTGGTTTCTATCGGTGGTAAAGATTTCCATAAATCAATGCGTTTGACAAATCCAGCTCCAGAATCAGCCAGAGCCAGCTGGCTAATCTTTTGAATATGGTGTAGTAAAAAGAAGGAAAAAAATGCAACAGGTAACATTAGCTCGCTAGATAAAAATGTGCAAAATAGCGAGATTAGTTTAGCATGCTAGCTAGCTACACCGAAAGCCGTCAGTGCCCTATTTGTTGATGTTTATCAACTCCACCTGGAAATTCCAATACCCAATTTGTATAAGTAGCCTTTGTCATTCTTCAGAGCTGGAACCTAAACGTGCATTTTCTCTCTAGGACAGGGAATTACGTTGAAAGTGTCGGCAACTTGTCGGCAACTTCCTCGGGGAGGGTCCTTTAAAACACAAAGGCTATAGGGTAATTGTACCTATTTTCTAAATATTATGTTTTCTGTTGTTGGCAGACAAAGGACAAGACAGTCAGTCCCACATGGAATCCAAATAGTTTGTTGCCAAGGGATACTTAAGAGATTAGTGCTCAAATAATCAACCATTGTAAGTGAATCTGGTAGAGTAGAGACACAAACTTGTTTCTAGGTCGGGAATGTTTTCCAGGAACTAATCGTTTGTGCTGTGGGGGGAGAAAGTGTTTTTGAATGCATTTTGAAGGACATACTTCACATACTAGGCAATATACTGTAAAATTGATATGACAACTCTCCTGACCCAGTCCCACGCACATACAGACACAGCCGTTCTAGAAAAAACATATTGCAGAATCTGAGAGAATGTGAAAGAAACTCAGTCTGCCAAAGTTCACATACCCATATAAACCGATGCAAGCAAAAGCATCGACACACCTGGGCAAATCTGTCTTCATTCTTGAGGGACTCTATAATTAATCATGCAAGCTGATTAGAAAATGGGCCCATTTCTGCTTAAGGCAGCAAGGAGGTTAAGAAAACATGAGGGTCGTTCCATGTAATTTAAGCAAGCCATGACACCCACCATCTCAGATTGTTCTGAAATCATTTCTGTAGTTAGAAACAGATAAGATTAGCATTCCTGCAGCATTATTTTGTTGAAATATGATTTGATATCTGAGAAATTAAGCTAATTGTGTGGCTTTTGACCATTTCTTTGGATTCCTCATGTCAGCCTACTCACTGTTAGAAAAAAGTCTAAATCGGATGTTAGGTACTATATATTTATTGAATATTATATGAATCCTATAAATTAAAAATGGCCAATTTGCATACAATCAATTAGCTTAATTTCTCAAGAGATCAAATTATATTTCAACAAAATAATGTTGCAGGAATGCTAATCTTATCAGTTTCTAACAGAAACATTTTCAGAACAATCCGAGATGGTGGGTGTCAAAATCCTCTTTCTTGTGGTTTTTGAGGTGGAATGACCCATGACATATGGAAGAGATTAACATGGATGATATGAGCAGACTTGTGACGAGATAGGGTGATGGTCCATGCCTCAGTTTGAGGTACTTGTTGGCTCGCAAGACCTCATTCACTGCAGCTGTTATTGCCACAACGGTGATGAAGCTTGACTTCGGGAAAAAGACACCAATACTTGAGGGAAGCACTTTTGATATTTCATGAGTACCCTGAGAGTCCTACTCCCCAGAGAGGTTTTGCTGTGAGAACACTCAGGGATCTTTTTTCATGTTTTCATTCAGAGCCTTCAAGACCTTAATGCAACAGACTGTTCTTTCATCAAGGGAGATTAACTCCAAAGCACCCATTCATCACCTTCTTCCCCCCTGCCACGTGTGTGTACAGTACACGTGTTTATGTAATATATGCATGAGTGCGTGTGATAACATATAGGCCAGGGGTCCCCAATTACATTCAACCGATTTTTCCTTGAGCGGGTAGTCGGGGGGCCGGAACATAGTTCTAAATCATTTGTACACTGCAAATTGACCACTAGAATCCCAAACAGAGATAGCATTTGGCAAAAATTGATTACATTACAATCACATATGCCTCTCTAGTTATGCATGGGAATACTTGGGAACAGATTTCCTAATTTAAAATTACTTTGAGGAGATGCCCTGGTGACTTTACAGTCTTACGACCAACAACAACAAAAAAGAGGTTTGTTTTTGCGCAGAAAACGTGGGGGTGGGGGGAGGGGGACCCGCCGGCCGCCTATTGGGGAACCCGTGGGCTGATAATGAGCCTTTACTGTGGACTTTATGATGGCCATAATGAGTTACTACCCCCTCCATGAAATCCATTAAAGGCGGATATTAAAAAAAAAGTCTGAGCTCTGCACTGAATTACACCAGTATCATATGACCACATTACCCACATATAACTAACAAGGAGGACTAATCAGAGACATACACACAATCTACTGGAGCCACTTTCAAAACTGCAAAAAAGGGTCATTATAGTAATCAAAACAACAGACAGGTTTTGAATGCCCTGTATGATGTGATTAGGGCATTTCTTTCCTTTCAAATACACTATTTAAAATGGCATTGATGTCATCACTCTTATCAACTATTTGATTGAAGTACTTGCATTACTTTTCTAGAGGTGCTGAATTGGATGTGCAAACAAACACATGAACATCATGCCCTGGCTGTGACCAGTTCCTCAAACCCAGCAATGATGAGGTGGAGGTACCTAAACATGCTCATGTTTACTTCACATTACCACACAGATAATCATGTGTCTATTTTGAACCGAAATGTAATGTGCATCTAGCCTATTCATTATCAGACAGATGCTATGTCATGCTGTGTAGAATATAATACAAAATATGAGCTGCTGGAGGGGACCGTAATCAGGTTTCTAAAACGTGGTGCATTCATTAAGCCAAAGGGTACGCCAACTCACTCACACAATCCAAGTTGTTAAAAACAGAGAAGTGGGTGGGAGGGATACTTGTTGATGTGGATCTATCGGTCAGAGCTGCAGGTTGTGATGCACATCTGTAATAACTATGAGGCTTTGCTGGCAGCAGAACCAGATTAGACCCGCGCTTCAGGACATAATTGATGCGCTCAGTCAGCAGTGTGCAGCAATAGACCACTTGAGCTTGTATTTTTACCCCCTTCTCAGCCAGTGATTGGACATAATCATCCATGAAATGCCCAATTTCCATCAGTATAGCCTGTGGTGGACCATCCGTGATGGTCGGCCATTGTGCCGCATTCTAAAAAGGCCCCTTTTCATGTATTTTGGGGCGCTCACCATCCAGGGCTTTGTTTTTCACAGTGGTTGGGAAAGGAGGGATATAGTCGTTATTAAAATGCTTCAGTGATACAGGCACATCAGAGACTAGAACGACAACAGCCAGTGGTATCCAGAGCTCATATAAGGGAAAGAGGCAAATCACTCACAATGAATGGTCAACGGTAGAGATGAAAACACCCCCAGGAAATAGAGCTCCAAAAAATGTTGCTATACAAATATAATAAGCATTTCTAAGATATGAATGTCTCAATATACATGGAAATGTACATAGAAAAAACAGTAAACCAATATAAACCTCATAAAACCAATCTCAGATGTTGGCTCCGTCTGCCACGACAAAATAAAACTAACCAAATGTATTACTGTTCACCACCATGCATATTTGACAGCATGTCAGGAGACCTTGAATCAGGGCAACAAAACACTGGCCATGGAAACACGGGTATGCAACATGCAGGCGGCATGCCTTTTGAATGATTACCCCAGACACAATTCTATGTTCCAAACCACTGCTCTCCTAAAACTGTGGCTCAACTTTCATAATACTGCATGAGGGCAATTTCACGGTAACATAGTGATGCCGAGACTCAAGATTTTTCACTTTAAAATGTAAGTATGCCAAATAAAAACCAATGATTGCAAAGATAAAGTGGCACTCCAGTCTGCTTTTCACCTCATTTACTTAACACAAGGCACATCTCAATAGGTGGTCCAGATAAGTCATGACATGGCACAAGGCTTTCCTCTTTTGTTCTCTATTGTTCCTCAAGGAAGGGGGAAGGCCGATGACATCACGTATTACCATTAGACAAACTCCTTGAATGCACTACTTCTAGAAGTTTGCAATTGTGTCTAAAAAAACAACAACACTATTTTGTTAAAAAGGAATTTGTTTTACCCTTTAGTGTGTGTACCTCACTGTATTTATACTTGGGATATCGCTTTTCAATAGTAAAAGTTCAAAAATCGCTGTGCATACAACTTTAAATTGAACAAAAGCACATTTAGTTGAACAGCAGCGCAGATGTAAAGTTCCGTAACAGAATGAACGTTTGTGCCGTCATTCTGTTACCAAACTTTGTATGATGATTTGATAGTAACATAGGACAGGTGGGTTTCATTTATTAAAAAATATATATATTTTACCTTTATTTAACTAGGCAAATTTAACTAGGTTATTAGTGGTTGTTAAGCCCCAATGTAGAACTTGGTTTTCACCGGACTAAAAGAAACCAGCACTGGGACTCTCTGGCCATTAAAACTACATAGGGAATGAATAAAACAAAGATGGCCCTGGAAGCATAGTGATAGGTGAAACTACACCCATAATAGTGTAGTCCACAGCTAGGGAGCATGCTGATTATTGAAATGTCAAGTGTGAAGCTCCTGGTTTACTGTGGTACCATGTGCCAGGAGACCCGGACTCAAAGAGGGAAACCCTCGCACCACCCAAATGAATGGGAAGAACTCTGCAGAGGGTCTCTGTTATCAAAATAGCATTGGAAGTTGCTAGAGTGTAACAAAGCCTCCCCTCCAAAAAACTGCAAAGTTTGCACTGCAGCCAGGCCTGTACCACACATCTCAACAACACTGAGGTGAAAACTGGCATTTATGAAGCATGGGGTGGGCCCTATCTGGTCCAAACCCAGAATGTGTGAATTAATGGTATGTGTGTGCTTTTTTGCAGCACCATGAACAACAAAGGTTTGAAGTCAAGTGAATTCATGAGGTAGGCTACAGCAATGTGAAAAAATCATAGAGAATCATTATATTGTTCAGTGTGCTAAATAATGTAGTCATGGAAATAGACACATTTAAGTAGCCTATAATGTCATGATAAAAAGGTGGCAAAAGTGTACTTTCTACTCCTGAGGACACCGATGTGAACATGTACCCTGGTGTGTTATTGCAACCACTTAAAACAGAACAGGAATCCCATCGGTGTTTACAAGAGCTGTTGATAACGCAGTAATTTTCCACTTTCACTTCACAGTTGGGAGCAGATTGCCCGTGTTTACACCGCCCGCTGGGTTGAGTGGGGCATAGGGTCAACAGCATAGGCTGTGGTTGTGTGGCTCTTTAGTCTAATATAGCCTACGGCACCACTGATGACATGGCAAACGGAATGTCAAAACAACATACCTCAGTTTTTTCGATTTGTTTTCCTTCTTGTTGAGCACTCCGGGAACGCAGTTTGTGAGCTCGGTCCAATCTGCATGTAACCCGCAACTCCAGCCAGTGGAGAACCTCGAAAACAGCCAGGTCTCCTTTCTGTTGGGACGGTAGCATGTACACTTTTTCTGCCCTGGTCTGCAATCACACGGGACTTCTAGTCTAACATTTTGCACCAGATGCCTGCCAAAAGTGGTTCCGCCAGTTTTCTGTATGTGAAGAAACACTATCACGTCTTCACCCTTGATCTCGAAATCAACGGTGCGTTCCAAGTCTCTGACAGGGAAGTAGTACTTTTTTACATAATGGGGATCCGGAGTAGGGAAAATATCCATGTTGTCCTCGGCGAGGTACCCCTGTGGAGACCCGAAGTTCATCACCCCAGGAGCCACGTACTGATATAAAATCATCATGAAGAAGACGGATCCGACGACGATCAACAAAAATTTGCTGGTCCTCTCAACCATGTTCCCTCCAGTGCCGTTCATTTGTTACCATCTCCCAGATAACCGAAATGGGGGTACTTGGTACCTGAGCGTTGCGCTCTTCGTTTGTCCCTCCATAGACAGTGGGGTTTTAGCTCGTCAGAGGACCACGGAGCAATGAGAGAGCAGGCTTGGATACATTGTATCTCGCCCGCTTTCACAGAGCAACCTCAATCCGAGTTGGCAAAAATCCAAAGGTGCGGATCAGAAGCAACTTTGAACCTTGCTACGCCGACAGTCACAGCACTCTCAGCTCCCGCAGAAGAACTGTTCGCTTCTTACCAAAGTAAGCTGCATTCGAAACGTCTTCCCCCTCTACACTGTTGTTCGGTCGTCACTAGTTACCACAGTCACAAAGTCATAAATCCCGCCCATTTCTACAATTTATCTTCTTAAATTCTGATTTTCAAATCTTAACCTAACCTCAACCCTAACTTTAAACCCACTGCTAACTTTATGCCTAACCTCAAATTAAGACCTTTTTTTATATATATAATATAGCCAATTATCACTTTGTGGCTGTGGTAACCAGTGAAAACCCGGTTGTTCTGTTGCTCCAGGACCAGCATGCACAGCGACACCCACTTCTCAACACACATTTACGTTCATCTCACACACGCAAGAATAGCTACCTATAGGCCTACACGTGTAATTATTTGTTTGCAATACAACGCCCACAGTGGAATTCCTTGTCTCTAAAACCATATTAAATTACTATTATAAACTGAATTAACAACATATTCTATAGCATATATGGTATCTACAATGTGTTTTATAATTAGTGTCTAATTTATCCAAAGGAATGAATACAATGAGTGTGATTACATGCACACAATAATACGATGTGAACAGTAATGGTTTGATTTAAACGTTTACATGCTTTGCAAGAAGAATGATTGCCCTAATAATGCTGTTTGTATCGACACATCTCAAATCAGGCCACCTGATGCAGAAAATTGCCAATCAGAATAAACGTACCACAGCAACCATGTTATTTTTGTGATGCCTATTTGATGCGGAGTGCAGACATTTATGGTTTGTATGTGAAAACTATTTCTTAAATGCATACTTTTAGTTTCTCCGAACTAATTTTACTCGCGCAAAAGAAGGAAACTCGCGCTGCTCGTGCGCAGATTAAATGTATCGCTCTAACTCTGATCAAGGCGTTTACATGTCCTAATAATTCAAAAGATTGCTCAGAAAACCAGGTGTTTTAATAAACCTATGCTTACTTCGATTATGAGTTTACACGGATTAAGATAAGAAGAGTAAGGTGTTTACATGACTAATGCCATACTCGGCCTACTGCCATACTCAGTTTATTAATATCAAATTATTAGTGTTCATGTGAACGTACTCAATGAAAGGCACTGTGACAAAATATGTAATTATCATCATCAAACAACAAGTATTTGTAGGTCTAATGTTAGTGAAACACTTCACAGTGAAAAACAGTGGTGTCATGCACAACATTTTGAGGGTGCATTTATGGCCAAATCCCCGGATTTGCATAATTTCAGTGTATTGTATAATTGTATCCCAAAAATTGTCCCCATAGTTTCAACGGGCATGGTGAAATTTGTTTTAACAAGGTATAATGTCTCTGAAATTACAGTATCAGGCAACAAAAATGTAACCAAAATGAGAGTAATGATTATCAATACAGTAGGAGAATGTTAACCAGAAGATCAAACCTGTAGAAAACCTTGGAAACTTCAGGTATGTAAAAGGTAGGTGTTTTACATGGGTGCATTAGTAGGGGGCGATACTTCTTACCTCAGATACACAAAACAGTGTGCCATATTACTCCCAGGGCTATGTATAGGGTTGCACAATTCCTGGAATGTTCAATAAATTCCTCGGTTTTCCCGAAATCCTGGTTGGATTATTCCCGGAGTCAGGAGTGACTAAGCATTAAATCCGCAATCCTCCGAACAAGAGTTCGGGTAAACCACGTAATTTATTGAAAGTTACAGGAATTTTAAAACCATTTAAATAGTCCTTGCCGTCATAATCATGCAGTTCCTATGTACCAAGAATGTAACACATCCATAGATTGTCCAGAATAGGCCTATAGTATTCTTACTTCTTCTAATTCAAATGCAAATTGCTACACATTCTTAATGTGATACGGATTACATTGGTTAAATGTACTCTACTTATGATTATGGTATGGGCATGTAGCTTATCATAGAGAAGAAATATACATACTTTTGGCCCAGATATATTGATACCTGTACCTTACTCTGGTGGTTTGTGTGTAGGCTACACCACTTGAAATGGCTATACATCACACACTTAAAGCTGCAACTGTTTGTATTTTTTAAATATTCAAAAGCTCTAATAAGTTGCTAGTGGTCATCCAATGTGATGCAACAGGCTGCTGAGTGGCGCAGCGGTCTAAGGCACTGCATCTCAGTGCTAGAGGTGTCACTATAGAACCTGGTTCGATTGTATCACAACCGGCCGTGATTGGGAGTCCCATAGGGCGGCACACAATTGGCCCAGCGTTGTTAGGGTTTGGCTGAGGTAGGCCGTCATTGTAAATAAGAATTTGTTCTTAACTAGCTTGCCAGGATAGTTATTAACTGACTTGCCTAGTTAAATAAAGGTTAAATAAAATAAATAAAACAGCTACCTTTATTTTATTTCACCTTTATTTAACCAGGTAGGCTAGTTGAGAGCAAGTTCTCATTTGCAACTACGACCTGGCCAAGATAAAGCAAAGCAGTTTGACACATACAACAACACAGAGTTACACATGAAATAAACAAACAAACTGTCAATCATACAGTTGAAGAAAATCTATATACAGCATGTGCAAATGAGGTAGGATAAGAGAGGTAAGGCAATAAATAGGCCGTGGTGGCGAAGTAATTACAATATAGCAATTAAACACTGGAATGGTAGAATGTGCAGAAGATGAATGTGCAAGTAGAGATACTGGGGTGCAAAGGAGCAAGATAAATAAATAAATACAGTATGGGGATGAGGTAGTTGGATGGGCTATTTACAGATGAGCTATGTACAGGTGCAGTGATCTGTGAGCTGCTCTGACAGCTGGTGCTTAAAGCTAGTGAGGGAGGTAAGCGTCTCCAGCTTCAGAGATTTTTGCAGTTTGTTCCAGTCACTGGCAACAGAGAACTGGAAGGAAAGACAGCCAAAGGAAGAATTAGCTTTGGGGGTGACCAGTGAGATATACCTGCTGGAGCGCGTGCTACAGGTGGGTGCTGCTATGGTGACCAGTGAGCTGAGATAAGGCGGGGCTTTACCTAGCAGAGACTTGTGGATGACCTGGAGCCAGTGGGTTTGGCGACGAGTATAAAGCGAGGGACAGCCAACGAGAGCATACAGGTCGCAGTGGTGGGTAATATATGGGGCTTTGATGACAAAACGGATGGCACTGTGATAGACTGCATCCAATTTGCTGAGGAGAGTGTTGGAGGCTAATTTCCAAAATGACATCGCCGAAGTCGAGGATCGTTAGGATGGTCAGTTTTGGCAGCATGAGTGAAGGATGCTTTGTTGCGAAATAGGAATCCGATTTTAGATTTAATTTTGGATTGGAGATGTTTAATGTTAGTCTGGAAGGAGAGTTTACAGTCTAACCAGACACCTAGGTATTGTAGTTATCCACATATTCTAAGTCAGAACCGTCCAGAGTAGTGATGCTGGACGGGCGAGCAGGATCGGGCAGTGATCGGTTGAATAGCATGCATTTAGTTTTACTAGCATTTAAGAGCAGTTGGAGGCCACGGAAGGAGAGTTGAATGGCATTGAAGCTCATTTCGAGGTTAGTTAACATAGTGTCCAAAGAAGGGGCATTATTAACGTCAGCTATCTTTCTATCTTTCTGGTTGACAATGTAAATATAACATTTATAACTTTTTTAGCACTGTTTCTGACGACATTGTTGCTCAAATTGAATCGGGTTATCTTCAATCTTGTACGTAACTGTTATCGCATCGACAGTCTCACATTTCCAGACTCTGTTGGGTTGTCACTAGTTACCACAGCCACAAAGTAAAAATGGTCTACACTGACTTTCAGTTAGATAACAGAGCCACAAAGTCTCAGAACAGATGTTGATGCTACATCATCCCAGCGGTGACTACCAATGAAAGATGGGGTTTCTGGGATATCGTGTTTAAAACTAGAAAAAATACTACATTCTTGCCAGAGGGGTCTTCAAAAACAGCTGTACAAACGTAGTTACACAGTGCAGGTTTAATCAAACCATTAAGATTTTTCTTCTCTGTATGTTTTTGTTTAATCATATGCTAAACGCTGGCCAGTCTACAGACCATGAACCATAGAAACGGCTGGTGGCAGACCGTGTGTAGCATGATCACAGCAGTGCAATGACAAAATGCAACACACTTATCAGGGAAATCAACTGAAATCTGCAACATAATCTCTGTGATTGAGTGCTGGTGCTCTATTAGGAACATGCACCCTTCTGTGCCGGCACTGTAAGAGTACTTGTGTGCAGCCATTTATTCATGCTTTGACCCCATTTGTTTAGCAGTCACTAGTGGGAGGCTTGACTCTGCTCCCTTTTAGCACACACAATGATGGTTATTTTGCAGCTTGAAACGTACTAAGAGGCAGCATTATAGCTCTTTTAACGTTTAAGAATGCAAATAAATGATGTTTATGCAATGATGCCTTCAAATGTCGTGCCTGAACCTTGTGCCTATTTGTTCCCAAAATGGCAGCCCACGCATTTACACTCATTATTTATGATCAGATTGTGTTCCGCAACATGTCTAATTGAACTATGCAAATCTATTGGTGCGTATCTGGATTGCATTATTAGGATGCTATGTGCCTCACAGTGCTGCAATATTACAATGCATCCAGTGCCGTACATGAACTCCTATCTGCCTCTTATCTTTTATGCAAATATAACTATTTGGTGCAGAGAGGGCATCAAGTTCAGTTTTTGATAATTTTATGTGTTAGTAGTTCAATGTGACAGGTCAATATCAAACCTCATTTGGCATCTCTGACTGTTCGGATAACTTGGGTACTTTTCTTACAATCTATGGCTATTTAAGTGATCATAATAATAATAGCCTGCTGAAAATACATGTTTCACCTCAAGTAGCCTAGGGAAAGTGTCATTGCACTGTATCCATGCATAAACGTAAGAATAATAAACATGAAATTGACCATATTCAAGGAGAAAAATATGAATGAACAAATTACAAATACCATTAACGTTATGTGATGTTCAGAGCGGATTCATACAGGTTCATATCTTCCCACGATAATGAGTTACATCGATTTTGTACACCATATGGTTTTCTAATCTGGAGAAAGGAAATAGCTGTTAATTGAAAGACCAGGCCCAGTGTGAAACTGGACTGACTTATATCCTGGGATAATTTCCCTATCTCCTATGTGCAAATTATGTTTCCTGACTGCTGGGAAACTTAAATTTTTATACTGTGATATGGCATTTTCTTTAAAGGGCATCGAGAGGACAGGCTGAGAAGAAGCCTAGGCTATCATAGCCCTTTCATTAGAATGGGATCAATTCAAAACACCATTGTATTATAACGCAGTGGGCCTAGCATATAAACCATTTGCTTGTGTTGGTCTGTGAGGTAGGCTGCCACAGTGAATATACTGTTGCAGTAAGGAGGCACACACAAATAGTATTGTTTTTCTGCCCAAGGTGAGGTCTTTTATTTTGCAAAGTGCAAATAAACTAGCACCAAATACTTACAATATTTACAAAATAATAAACAGAACGAAGAGCAACATACTGTAAGTCAGAGCACTAGTCTGACCCAGGCCTCAATTAGGCCTGATAGCACTTAGCATGAGCACAATGATAGAGATACAGGCTGTCTCCGCCCTCACAGTCAGATATATCATTCAGTTGTCAGGATAAAGTAGGCCTATGTGTATTTTGCAGTTTCGTAGACAGACATTTGACTTGTTTGGTTTAATTGAAGCTATATCAAACAGAGCTAATCGTGGCTTTCTATCAAAAAACATGTTAATTGTACTCAGCAAATGTATAGAAGTAAAAGCCACTATTTGACTTACGAAACACGTCATTCAATGATAATTAGCTAGGCCAGTCAGTCCCTATGGAGGGTTGATTAAAAATACTCCACATGCACATGGGGCTTTATTGCTAATGAATGACCATTGGTGCAAATGACCTTGTCGTACAGAACTGTCCTCAGTTTTGTGCATTGGTGGACTGTTTTGACATTAACCTTAGCTATTTGCCTGTCGGGATTGAAGGCAGCGGAGCATGTTAGCTAATACCTTAAGTTCCTATAATGTGCTAGGACAGACCACCTAGCCTAGCCTGCTCCAACCCCTCCGTAATTGCATTTAATTAGTTCTCTTGTTGACCAAAGATCTGTAGTCAGCTTCCTCGATGGAGAGGAGACATACAATAAATCAACATACAATAAATCAACGAAGGGTAAAAAAAAGTATCCTAAAGTTCACTGGAAGGGCATGGAGCAATACCAATTCACACCCAGGCACGCGTGCTCTCTGACTCACATTTACACCCATAACCTCTCTTATGTCGTATATACAATACCTAATCAATGTCTTTTGTCTGACATGCATTGCTCTTTGATTCCTGTTCTTCTTTTGTTTCTCTCTCTCTCTCTCTCTCTCTCTCTCTCTCTGTGTATCATTAACCACATTATACGTTGTGGATTTTATTCACATTCTATTAACATCTTTCACTGTATTTAAAGATGCAGTCCGGGATCTTAAGCACCACAAATTCTTAACATATTGACAATACTATGTCAAGAGTGCTCTTGTGAAATCCGGATGGTTCGGTGCTGATGTGTTAAAGTGCCATTATTGTATGTTTGCCGTGTAACTGTAGCCTAGTGGTTAAAGGCGTTGGGCCAGTATGCAAAAGGTTGCTGGTTTGTTTCCCCCGAGATGACTAGGTGAAAAACCTGTCGATGTGATCTTGAGCAAGGCACTAAACCCTAGCTGCTCTGGACAAGTGTCTTCTAAATCACGTAAATGTAATATAATTTTTGGGGCATTTTGGTGCCGTAGTTTACAGCCTACACAGAATGAAACTGAAAAATGTCCTAAAAGCGAAGTCAACAGGGTAACAGGGTAGAGGTGCCTATATTAAAGTAAAATGTGTATACTTTTGTATTTGCCTGTTTGAAGTAATTTATTGTGTGGTCTGACCTGTTTCCGCCAAAATTGTGGTGCATTTCCTGGAAATGCTGCTGTCTCCACGTCCAACATCTGCTTTTACGTCATTTAGCAGACGCTCTTATCCAGAGCGACTTACAAGTACATACATTCATACTTTTTTGTACTGGCCCCCCGTGGGAATCGAACCCACAACCCTGGCGTTGCAAGCCCCATGCTCTACCAACTGAGCCACACGGGACCTATTCCTGTTTGAACCAAAATTCAGCCACAGTTGACAATCTTCTGGATTGGTAAGAGCAAATACTTCATTGTGTTACACATCTGATTCATGAACATTTACCTAATAGGGACTAGTTAGCATTTTTCCTATCCAAATCCCTTCCTCCAGTATTCGGAAGGCTTGAAGCCTCATCACACAGCTAGGGTGAGAAATGACTCATCAGATTTTGGCAGTATTGAAGCGTGATGGACAAGGGACTGCTGGGGGCATTTTTAATCGGTATGTTAAGCCACTCAGTGAAGGCCTTATTTCAACATAATTCCATCGGTTTCCACTGTGGCAGGCAGGTATAGCCCCAAATCCCCACAGAGCACATTCCTCTTTAGTTCATCCCATTTTTCTAAATAGACACAGATCCCTATACCCCAGACATCACTCGATAGCCTTGTATCTGTCTCTTTCTTTCTTTCCTTCCTTCCTTCCTTTTTTATTGTTTATTTTTATTTCACCTTTATTTAACCTGGTAGGCCAGTTGAAAACAAGTTGTCATTTACAACTGCGACCTGGCCAGGATAAAGCAAAGTGCGACAAAAACAACAATAATTACAATTTAGCATTAACACTGGAGTGATAGATGTGCAGATGCACCTCTACCCCTCCTTCCTTCCTTCCTTCACTTCCTTCCTTCCTGTAATTTGAGATAGTTTACTGACATTCATTTTTAGATCTTTAAATCTAGTTCTAAAAGTGTGCAAGCCTTCATTGAAAACAGAGAGAGACATTCCCTTATGAAATTCACCTAGTGGTGGATCGGTGTGTTTAGTAGGACATGCATTTTCTTTCCTCCCCTTGAAAAAAAGTTAGGAATGATTTCAGTTATCCAGAGCCGATGCGCTAATTGAATTAGCAGTATGGGAAGCACCACCTAAACCAATGCCTTTCCCCCCCTAAATCACTCTTTGAGTTTTGTCCTAGCCACATTGTATGTTATTTGGCAGGAAAGCCGCTTGGGAACACATTCAATCAATTGTGTGATTTTATTTTTGGCACAACATGTTATGTCGTGGAGCACATCTGGGCCAGACAAATGATGCATTGAACATTAACGTGTCTCTATCCCCTCTGGGAGATGTGAAACGCCAGAATATTACATCACTATGGTGCCTGTAAACTGATCTAGGCTGAGCTATGTTCAAATACTGTAGTTAAATTAGTTAATAGACCAATAAGAAATTTAGTTCCAAACCTCTCTTCCAATAACAGCTAGTTTTCAGTTTTCCCCTCCCAGACAGTCATAGCTAAATTATTACTTGGAAAATTGCTATTTGCTAAGAAGCTATTTTTGACCATTTTAATTGAAAACAATCACAGTAAGGTACTTCATTGTTACCCAGAAAGGATTTGATATTGAGATAGGAACGGCTGCACTGGACCTTTAAGTATTTCCATTTATTTCACTACTTCCTTGTTCCGTCTCCTCAACCTCCTATTGGAGAATTGAAGGTGCCACATGAGGTGCACTTTAGGTCTTAAAACCATAGTCAATAGGCTGCATGAGATCATAATGGAAAGGGTTTTGAGCTGTGATACATTTGTTTCCAAAAAGCTTCTCGGAAATACACAGCGCTTCTCGGGGTGGCGTTCATCTCTTACTAATTACATTTTCTGTGCAGCTGCTCCAGTCACTGACGTAATCTGCCCTTTAAAGTGACGTAAACTTTTGCAAGAAAAACAAGTATCTGAATCTCTGACGCAAAAAAAAAAACATGGGCCAAATGGGAAAATCAAATTTTTCAGATGTGTATGTGTCGGTATTTCTGGGTTTACTTTCCCCCATGTAGATGGTTATTCTTGCTGTCACTTTTGTCAGTATGAGGCGAGAGGAAACCAATCGTGTGTTATCCCGCTAGGCAAAAACTGGTTGAATCAACGATGTTTCCACGTAATTTCAACCCAAATAATCTATGTGATGACATTGAATCAATGTGGAAATCTGATTGGATTTGCATAAGTCATCAATGTAAGGGCATTTCATATTTTTTCCACCCAACTTTTAAC